>NC_079505.1:1123403-1238747 GCF_030052815.1 Hevea brasiliensis
ATTTTACAAGCTTATGTAGCACTTGAAGGGGCTTATAGCAGCAGCAGTATACAAGGGAATAGGAAGAGTAAAAAAAAAATTAAAAATTAAAAATTAAAATTATATACCATCCAATCTCATTCTTGCCCTTTTTTTGTTTATTTTTTTTTATCTCATCTTTACAAAAAAATATTTTACGTTTTTCTTAAAAAAAGTAATTTTCCTTAAAGTCTATTTTTTTTCTATTCTTCAACATTGATAGAATACTATCATCTTTTTTCTAAGTATTATAATTATTGCATCAAATAATTTTTATCACTTTATCATGATGTAAATAATGTGAAATATTTGAATTTTTTTAATCTTTGTGATATATTCAATAAATTTTTATAATATTAATTAATATTAATAGTAATATTAATTGTTATAAATTTTAGTACATTTTATTTAATTAATTAAATTTAATATTTAATTTTTGATATATTTACTTAAAAAATTAATTAATATAGTATTTATCATATATATATATATATATATATAAGATAATTTTATAGTTATAATTTTATAGTTAAGCAAATTTGATTTAATTTAAAGAGATTTACATATACCATCTTGTCTAAATGCTAAAAATGAAAAGGATTAATATAATTTATTATATTTTTAAAAAAAAAATTGATTTTTTTTTCGGGTACTCTTAGGATTTTGTGACATATCCACCGCTATTCACAACTTCTATATTGTAAGTTCATAAGCTTACTTGACAACCCAAATGTGCGTACTAATCTGTTTTCTCTATTTAATTTATCATGTAATTTCACTCTCTGTTTCAACAAGTTAGGTCCTTCCCAATATTTCACTTTCTATTTTATTTTTTTTCGTTTAATTTCTGTTTTAAATTTTATCGATTATATACATAATCTTTTCAATTATTATCAATTATAACTAAAATAACAAAAAAATATATGCAAAAATTCTCATATTAATATTATAACACATAAAAATTTTAATTTAATATAATCCGTCTAATAATTCATTTTAATTCATATAAAATTTAAAAAGACTTATAAAATTAAGATTTCAATTGAGCATCTATTTTATAATTTATATAATCTTAATATGAATTTTAATAAATAAATAAATATGACTTATTTAAAAAAAAATTAATATTTTTAATCTAAATGACCCCTAAATTAATATTTATGGGGTTTAGTGGTTAAATGTTGTAGGCCAAGTTTCTTCGAGTTGGATTCTCACATTCAACATCATTTTTCTCCTTTTTATTAACTTAACTAATCCCAGCCGTCCCTTCCACTTCACTTCAGATAATCTCAGCCATTTAAGTCTTACTTTATATGTATTTATTTAAGCCTAACCCTACCCTCATCATGCTCATCTCCTCCTCCTTTCTGCCGATTGTGGAGGTCTTCTCTGCTTTTCCTTTTTTTTTTCTCCAGCAGGCCCTTGTTGTCCCTTTCCATTTCTTCCCCATTTCTAGTTTTCTTTGATTTAAAGCCTCTTCAATTTTTTTTGCTTATTTATGTAGCTTTCAATATCCTTTCCATCGACCATCACTCTCCTCTCGTCTGCTTGTCCTTTCTCTCCTAATTGGCCAGCGCTCTCCTCTGTGATTTTGGGAGTTCTTATGGTCTCAGTATCAGCAACAATTCTCCTTTTGCATAAGCAAGTCACAGATAGCAGAGAGGTTAGCAATTCTCCTCTCTGATTTTTGGGAGTTATTTTCTCTTACTAGCCCTGATGGAGGAATCTTTTACTTTTAAATCTATGCTACTTAATGGGTTTTATTAATTTCTTAGGTTTGTAATTGATGATATTGTATTTTGGCATTTACCTCAGTACATTAGATTTGTTCTCTTTTATTTTTTTAGGCCTTTTGCTGTAAATACATCGAATTTTGTTATTTTTTTTATGCGTTTGCTGTAAATCTATGCCTTGTGATGCTTGAACCTTGATGTTGGATGTGATAAATGTGCCGTGAGCCTTGCTGTTGCTTGCTTCTGCATTATTCCTTAGGAAGATGAGATTTTCTTTATCGCTTTTGTTTCATCCTACATATTTACTCTTTGAACTAACTATTTTTAAATAACCTCCTCCTCCTCCCTTTTCATTTGTGTATATAAATATATATATAACACAGGACGCACGATGATGAAATATTATCTACCCTTCAAATATTGGCTTCCCTCGGAAAACAGCTGGGAAATGAAGATGTTAGTGGTTGCTCTAATCAACTATGCAATAGCAACGACAATTGAACATGCACTCAAAACCCATCCCAACTCAAATTACAAAACATGTGCTAGAAATATTCGTCTCCTGTTGGGTTATAAGGCAATTGTACTACTTGTTTTGATTAATGTTCTCATCTATGGTGTGTTACTTCTGAGTTTATGGGTCTACATGGTTATACGAGTAGCACGCAATCCATATCAAGACTTATATCTATTAGTAGGTGAAGATTTGCAGCACTCAAAGGAGCTAGCCGAAGATGCAATCCAAAGGCTGTTTGGCAGGCTGGAGTGAGCCACGGAATCAATCTTCTAGTTAGGTATATCATTCTAGTAAATCTGAGTTGTCTTTACAATTTTAGATCTCTATATAAAATGTATGATTTTAGCAGTAATTTTAATGGTTTAATTGTGATAGTTTAGTCTATATTAATGTAACTGAGTTGTAGAAATAATACTTAGTTGTAGGATTTTGAAAGGGTTTTCATTGAAATTTTGAAATTTATTTATGTATTTCATGATTGAACATGTTAGAATATTTTTTTATTACATTGTTAAATCTCCTTCTCTCATATGTAAGCAAAGAGAGATTTTGATTTATGTGTTGTTTGTAGAGGAAAAGATAGGGAGAGGGAGAGAAGTTTTTATTAATAATTTTTTTATCAGCATTAAGTCCAATTTTGAAATATTTTATTACAGTATCCGAGTTGTAGAAATAATTCCGATACTCATCTCCTTCAGCACAACAAAATACCCATCTCATTCCCAGAATATGTTTGAGAATAGCATTTGCTATTGAATCCATACTCAAAGCTTGTAAATCAAATTGTGTTGATCTTAGTCCCAAGCTTCAGATGGTTTCTTGACCTGCATATTTAAATGGGTAGCTTGGAACTCATATCAAGATCTTTACCATTTGCTACTCCACTCATATAATGAGTTGAAGAGGCTCACAAGAAATGCATTTGAAGCACTGAGGAGGGTGGCCAATTGGAGGTGGGGAAACAACGTAATGCAGGAACCGAATCATCAATCTTCTTCATCTGTTAAATATTGTTTAGTCTTAATTATTGCTTATTCATTAATATTATGTAAATGACCTTGTTCATATTCCTTGCTGCTACTCTGACCAAATAGGTGATTAATATCTTTATTGCTTATTGCTACTTTGACCAAATTGGTGATTGATTTCTTTGTATTTCTTGCCCAGCACTGTCCATGGATTCAAAAAAGTTAAGCTTCTTGTTGTAACTTAAAGCTTGCTTGCTATCAGTTCAGATATCTTGGGTCTTCGATTGTACCAGGGTAATTAGCAAAGCTGCTGGTTCATAGTTATTTCCTCTTGAATCTTAGGTTTGGATCTATTCAGAATCATAGTTGTGTTGTGCAGTAGTTTTTTTGGGTCTTTAGTTATGCAGCTTGAGTGGGAGCTTCTGCTACTATTTATATTTTGGTTTGGTTTGGTTATTTTTTATTTTTTTATTTTTTAATTCAATGGAGTTGGCAGTAATTGATGGATTATATAACATGGGCAGCTTTCTCTTTTTAATAATTCTCAAATAGATTTTGTTTCAATTTTGCATCAATAGAAAATTACAAAATACAAAGACTGATATTGAACCTGCTGGCAGCAACAACTAGCGAGCAATGTGATTGTTAGAATAACCTCTTAAAATTTCATCATAACTTTTTAGATTTTCTAATCTCAATAATTTGTGGTATGAAAGAATTTACAAGTTTTAATTATTAGTAAAGATTTGATATATGACAGAGTTGAATAATGAAAAACTGTTCAGATGATTAATTTAAAATTAAGACTTAGTTATTATTTATTTATAATTATGGTTTGAGGTTGCTCTTGACTTCTCATATAGTTATTTATTTTTTTGGGGTCATGTAACTCTTCATAGAGCTTGTATTTCAAATGATGATTATTACTTGAGCTGCTAGTCATGTACCGGGTCTAGCCTACAAAAAATAACGGTGTCTTGAAAATCTGGGAATTAGGGTTACAATTATGGCCTTTATCAAATTCTTGTTGGGCTTTAACAATTAAAAAATATTTGAAAAATTATTATTTAGTTTTTTTTTAATAAAATTATTTTTTTTCTTACTTTGAAAAATATATTAATTAGTCATTATATTTTTTTTTGTTTACTTTTTAATTCCATCGTCTAGTTTAAATTAAATTTTTTGTTAATGAATGTATTTAAAATAAAGAGAAATTATCATTACATGGATTAAATAGTTTAAGACTTGTAAGATGATAGAACTATTTAGTTATATTTTTCAAATTACAGTTGTTGAATGAAAATCAAATTAATGGTTAAAATGACAAAAAAGGATTAAAGAGTAAACAAAATAAAAATATAAGAGCTAACATTAAAAACTATCATATAAAATCTTTTTGGTAAAAAGAAGTTTATTGAAAATTCTATTATCTATGTGCAATTTGGCTTCTTTTATCAACCCTAAATACTTTTTGAGGTTAATTGCATCAATAGTCTCTTAATTTAAATATTAGTTTTATTTAAGCCATTCAATTTCAATTAGTTAAAATATAATTACTGTAACACCCCTATTTGTATAGGCTGGTATATTTCACTGTTCCGGTGACCGGTGTCGGTCTGGACAATTAAGGGGATTAGAATCACACTTAAGACAACTAGAGAAGCTATAAATACAAATAATTAGTAATTGCCAATTAGTTAAGTATAGATAAGAAAAACAGAACATAAAAAGTTAAACGAGCCGAGAGTCACAGCGATGAGTGACCGTCTCGGGAACGACTGCGAAGCTATTTTAAACTCAAATTTCGAACCGTAAAATGTGACGCTGCGGTCCTTAGGACCATTACGAACACAGTAGAAAAAAGAAAATCAAGAAAAAGAACTGTTAAGCCAGTCAAATAATTAGGTCAGAGAGCCAGAAGAAATACTGAATTATTTGCAAACCGGGATGAACTGGCGAGGGGCAATTTAGTCAATTGACCCCGAGAGTTGACTCCTGACCTAACTGTCAAATAAAATCGGAGAAAAGAAAATTTTGGAATCGAGAATTAAATTAAAGAACTAATAGAAAAATAAATAGAAAAAAAAAGAAAATGAAAAAGTCAAAAGGTGATGACATCATGCATGAGGTCATGCATGATGCCATAAAAATGATACTTAATATATTTACTTAATTGAAATTTTTGGGTCTTCCATAAGTAAATAAAAGAAAAGAAAAGAAAAACAAAAATCATTGTCTTCCTTATCCCATCCAAGCGGCCCACTTCTCTCTCCCTTAGCTCTCTCTCTCAAACTCCATTGAAGCTCCCAATTTAAGCTTCATACACCCCAATTTGACCACAAATTTCCCTAAAGTCCTTAAGTAAATCTTACCCCTAGACCTACATAAACACTTTGGGAGCAAGAAGGAAAAGAAAACTTGGAGAATTGAAGAATTAGGAAATCTACAAATTGAGGTAAGTGCAATTTCAAGTTTAGATTCTTATTGAATTCATGAATTTAAGTTTATGTGTGATGAAATTGCATTAGAAATAAAGGAAATCATGCTTAAATAAGGGAAGAAAGAAAGTGGCAGCCATGGAACCCTAAGGTTTTGATGGTATTTAGTTAGGTTAAACATGAAATCTTGGTGAATAGATGTTATATATGTGAATTGTATATTTGGATTACATGAATTATGAAGATTGGACAAACTTAGGGTTTTGGACATTAGGGTTTAGAGACCAAAAATGTGAGAAACTTGTAAATAGTGTCTTTGACCTAATGTGAAGTGATAAATGGTCATTTGTGACCTAATTAAGTGTGTTAGAAGTGTTGGAATTAAAGTCAAATTCGGAGGGAGTGTGGTCATGCTGCTGTAGCATGACCAAGTCAACTTTGAGAGACCAAAAATGAAATTTTACAAGTCCAATTGGTATGAGACTAATTGGGAATGAAAATAGGCACTAAATGACACAATTTTCATTTAGGAAGCATGCCCAAAAAGTGACTAAAACCTAGTGAACAAATTGACCAAAGTTGGAAAATTGCAGGCTGCCCTGCACAAACTGACCAAATGAACAGTGTTTGTTCATTTGGTCATAACTCGAGCTAGGCAGGTCAAAATGACCTGAAATTTTACCAGTGGTTAGATGAGATATAGATCTAAAACTTTCATGAACGACACAAACCTAAATTATGCCATTAACCCAATCAAATTACTGAGCAAAGTTGAATCACTGAATCTGCAGAACTGCAGATTTACCATATGAACAGTAAAGTTTCAATGGCTATAACTCTCTCTAGAAAACTCCGATTTAGGTGATTCTTGAACCGATGGAAACCTAAGGCATAGTAGAACATTTCATATGAAGAAAATTAGACCAAATTATGGACTTAACTTGATCAAATTGCTGAACAAAGTTGGATCAATAATCTGCCAGAACTAAAATCTGCAGCATGAACAGTAACTGTAATTTGGATATAACTTGAGCTACAAAACTCCAATTGGAGTGATTCAAAAAGGAGAATAAACTTAAGACAATAGGGAATATTTTCTATGAAGGAAGTTTTGCAAAATTCCAACAGAAAAGTGTGCAACCTTAGACACAAACTGAAAATTTGGCAATTTTGCCTAAAAGACCTAAGTTTTGAGAAAATGACCAAAACCAACAAGTTTGGTGACCAAAATGTGGTATGTGGGTGAAGTTGGAATTCCCATACCTATTAAACCTTAGAAAGTCAACAATTTGACTTGAATAGTATAGTGAATAGTAACCCGAAACACAAAAATTTCAAGAACGTCGAGTTTAGCACATTAGAGCTAGGTAAAAGTGAAGTTAAATTTATTTTTGGATTTATACTAAGTTATGGTACTGAAACACTGTGAAACTGTGTGTTTCAGCTGAAAAAGACTTGGAAGGTCTGAGAGACTGAGTCAAGGCCTAGAGGCGACTCACGTCAGGTTTGTGCACAATAAACCTTATTTGAGCATTTTGTCATTGAAAAATTGATTTAGTGTGCTTTATGAAAATTTGAAGTTAATTATGAATTGTGTTGCCACCTTGTGAATGAAATTATGACTTTGGAAATTATTGGATTTCTTATGAATCATTTGAAAAAAATGTTTGAAATTGATTTTTGATTCACACTTAGCATGACAGTGCCTTATTATTCCTCCTCCATTTATGGGGTGAGATCGATTATTTTCCTCCCTCTCTAGTTTACAAGTCGAGGTTGTAGATCGGATGAGTACTCATTAGCTAGCTAGCCACCTCCCTCATTGATTTCGATTAGTGGGGTTGTAGATTGCTTTGTCGCGGTGTACAACACGGCATTGATCGAAAATTTTGTGTCATGGCTTAAGTTGTGTATGAATTAGCAACACTGTGTTCTTAAATTATTTGACTAAATTGTATTATTATGAGTTTTGATAATTTGTGAAATGTGATTGAGAAATATTTAAATTGTGTTTTGGCAATGAATGATTTATGCATTGTATTTAAAATTTTTATTGTGCACCACTGAGTATTTTTATACTCAGCGATAGCTTGTTTTGCTATCACAGATAAGAGCAAGGAGAAAGCAGCAGAGTGTGTTGCTATCAATATTGAAGATTCCATTGATCTTTTTGTACGGGTATTGCTTTATACCCTTGTAGTTATTTTGATGTAAATATTGTGATATTGTATGTATCAATGTAAAGTGAGCAGTTGTATAAGGAATTGTAATAATTTTATTTTTGGATTGTATATCTGTAAATTTAATTCGTGCATACAATATTGATGGAATGATATGAAATAGTTTGTTTTGAGAAATTTTGAGATGACAAATTTTGGATTAAATTATGAAATTGATTTGAGATGTGTTGACTTGAGAATATTTGGAGGTTGGGAGTTATGAAAAATTTATTAGAAGTGCTTTTTACAGGTTTTTGAAGAACTGTTTTCTCAAAATACAGATGGCACTCTGCCGAAATTTTTATAAAATTTATGGAGAAAAAAAAATAGACAAAAGTTTTACTAGTATTTAAGCTTTGAATAAATGATTTAGTTCCTACCAAAATGCTCACCTCTTCCAAAATATAAGAAAATAGTTTTAAAATCCCTTGTAAGGTGCTTAATGAGTTATCGGTAGGTGAAGTTCGGTAGTTCATTAGGTAGTCTACGGGATCATGTTATGCCTTACAGAGGGGTAAAGTGTGACAATTACTCAATTTTAATTTCGTTTAAAAAAAATCTCTTTTGGCTAATAGCCAGTTTTCAAGTTAAAAAAAAATTAAATTACTATTTTACCCTGTTTCTCTTCTCTCTCTCTCTCAATGTTATTTTCTTAATCAAATTAATTGACATTTATTTATCAATGAAATTATTTTCTAAAGCACTATTTTCTAAAAATTTATTTCAATTAAATAAGTTAATTCAAGTGTAAATTAGATTATTGGCCCTTTTTAATTTAAAAAATAATTTTTTTAAAGTATAATTTGAATTAAATAATTAAATTCAAATCTCAATATAAATAAGATTATAATTACAATTTTAATTTGTTTTAAACAAAATAAATTAATTTTTAAATATCAATGACAGTTATGTTATTAAATCATAATAGAAAATCCATAAATAATCTGAGTTAGGTTTAGGGTTTGCCTTTATGGTTTAAAAATTAAATTATTTTATTTTAAAATAAATTAAAATTGCAGTTATAGTCCTAATTAAATTGAGATTTGAATTTAATTATTTAATTAAAATTATACTTCCAAAAATTATTTTTTAAAATTAAAGAGAGTATGTAAATTAATTGGTACTTGAATTAAATTATTTGATTGAAATAAAATTTTAGAAAATAATATTCTAATGTTCTAAAAGTAAAGGAGATATATTTATTGATGGTTTCAACTAAAGTTTAATAAAATTTAAATTAATTTTCATTTTGTGAGGTCTTAAGATTAAATTGTCGTTGTCTATCCTATCACCACCCAACCCATGGGATAAATAAAGTCAAAAGAAATATTTTATTTAATGAAATAAGAATATGAATATATAGCTTTTTTATATATTTATGCTTAATTTATTTAAAATATTTTAAGAATAGCTTGTAAAAAAATTTGTGACAATATAAAGAAAATAAATGTGAAGAATAAATTTAAATAGAAAATAAATATAAAAAATAAATAATAAAATACCAATATAAATAAATTCCTATAAGATAGAAATTCTTTTGTGATATTTGTATAAATTGTTTATCATCTTTTTCAAATGTGTTGATTACTAAAACATCATTTGGTAGGATTAAGAGAAAACTTTGATAGGACATTATATCTTCTATTTGCCTTTAGAGGTGACTAATTTAATTTTTCATATATAATATTGATTTATATAGTTTATAATTGTAACTTTTAGTTTTCTTAATATTAATTAAATTGTAACTATTGTTATAATTTTCTTTTATTATAAAGAATTAAGTACATGATTTTTTAATTATAGTAGAAAATAAAAATATTGCTTTAGTTTATATAATTTATAACTACAACCTTTAGTTCTCCTAATATTAATTAAATTGCCACTATTTTTATTATTTTTTTATTAAATATCTTATAGGTCTATCAGTATTTACATGTCACTACATATCATTAATTGATGTTGTAAAATTATTAGAAAATAAACACAAAATGGACAAATGAAAAATAAAAAAAAAATAGAGTGCTTAAGTTCATTTTGAGATCAACTTTATTATATCAATTATAAAGATTATTAAATGGTGTGCTGTGGTGTGATTAAATTAGAATTGTAGTTATGTGGTAACGGACAAAGTATAAGCATTAGAGGTGAAAATCATTAAATACAGCTTCTCATAGAGATCTTCGCTTACATGTGAGTCAATCCATGTGACTATGAATTTTATCTATGATATGTATTATAAATTTCAAAAAAAAAAGGTTGTATGTTTATCTACAATATATATATATATATATTATAAAAATAAAAAAGAATTACTTTTTCGTTCCTAGTATGTAATATAATTAATACTTTTGTCTCTTTATTTTAAAAAGTCATCAGTTTTGTTTTGTATTTTTAATTCATCAAAATAAAGGTCCTTGAACCAACTACCAGTTGGTCTAGCTGGATGAGGCGCTAGGTCCCTTAAGCAACATCCAGAGTTCAAACCCTGGCGTTGTGAATGGAGCAAACTGAGTTGAAAGGGTCCCCCCCATAATAGGCCTATGCAGTACCCGATCCGGATTAGTCGGCCAGTGGGCTGGATATCGAGTGGTCTAGACCAAAAATAAATAAATAAATAAAGGTCCTTGAGTCAAAATTGCTGTGCTAGCATGAAATGACCATAGTACACTTGATTAACTTGAAAAATTCATAATTAAACTGCCACTCTCTCAACCAACATAAGCATGCATCACACAATATTTTGTTAGACATATCATCAAACAAGAGACAGGCATTGCACATAAATAAGTATGAAGAAGAATCCAATTAAAAATCTTAATACAACCCAAGGATTAACAACAAACAAATTGGTCCCCCTCCATCTATAGTTCCTCGCTACCTCCACATCCTCTCCCGTCTCCATCTCTTCCTTGTCTACTCTTATTTGCCTCCACCACTTGCTTTGTTTGCCAACCACCTTTAACCTATAAGCTACTCCTTAAGAACCAGCCTCATCACTTGTATTTATGGAATTGATTTATTATCGTAGCTCTAGTGTCTGAAGCAGAGCACCTAAGGCGGTAGTTACTCATGGAGTGAAGGACAAGGAAGAAGTCTGGGCAGTGGGTGCATGCGATGGTTCTAATGCCACAGCCAGACCACCACTGGCTTCCAATGGCTCTTTCATTTCCTAAGCTGATTTGGCACTTTGGGATTTTTCTGCAGTGATAAATGGGGATTGGATCTATACCCTGTAATTAGGCAGGTTTTGGTTCGCACGCTCAATGTGCAAATGCAGTTATTCTTGTTTGTTTGAAAGTTCAAATGGCTCCCTTCTGTGCCCTTGGTGTCACTTATGCAGTTATGATTTTAGTGGTCTAGTTTAGTAGTACAGAAGCAAGAGAAACAAAGAAATGAAATGGAAAGAAGAAGCGTAAAAATTTATCAGGGGTTAAGAGAAGGATTGATTTTTGAATTCGGGTTGTGAACTATCGGGTTGTGCTTTGGGGATGCAATTTCTCTGATTATGCTATTGTTTTTGAGGTTTTACATGAAGGCACATTGAATTTAGGTGGTTTGAGTTTGGAGAAAGTAAAGGGAATAGGTCTGTGAGAGAGATGGGGGGAAATGGGTTTGTGATGGCATCCTAGTTTTGGGCAGAGTAGAGGACCGAAGGGAGAGATAGTCAGACAGAAGAGAAGGAAGAGACAGTAAATGAGGGTATTTTGGGAACTAAAAATGTTTCTCTACCATCTGACATTTGATATACATTTGACTTAACGGAAACGTGACTTAAATTTGGATAGAAGGACTTAAATGTACAATGGAAACAAAATTCAAAGATATAACTGTTAGATTTTAAAAATAAGACAAAAGTGTTAATTATGCTATATATCAGGGACAAAAAAATAATTTTTCCCAAAAATAAAATAAAAGATCACAAGCCACTTAAGACAAACGAAAATTTTTATTTATCATTTGTATTTTAAATTTAAAAAAAAATTGAAAAATAAAGAAAAAATTTTACCAAGCATAATAAATTTAAATCTTATATAATAAACTTCAATGTAATATGAAACCTATATCTTTATTGATTGCAATAAAATCAATCCCACTAATATAGATATAACAAACATTAGCACTCCATAAAATAATTCTTCTGAAAGAATTCAATTCCATTCTATAAAAAGAATTTAATTCAAATGAATTTATAAGAAAATTTATGTATTTGGAATACATTTTAAAATGATAAAATTTACTTGAATTTTATTGTTTGAAATAATTGACAAATGAAATGAATGAGTTATTCAATCAACATGAATTTTAACAAATAAATAAATATGAGTTGTTTGAAAAAAAATTATTATTTTAATCCAAATGACCCGTAAATTGTATATTAATGTGAAAATTTTTTATAAATAATATAAATTTAATGAGCAATTTAAATTTATCTATGACTCAAAATGATTAATTTCATTCAAAAAATATGAGATACAGTCAAAATAAACTCAACTAGTTTGAAAACTCTACATATGTTATTTAAAAATGCTTTTCATGTAACTACTCATACTAGACCTACTAAATACGTATGGTCAGACTATTTTGAGTTACAAATCATTTTCATTCTACCTTAATCTAACCACAAATTATACTTTGACAACTTAGCATACAGCTTCTTTTCTCTCAAGGTTTGCATAACAATCCTAAAATGCTCATCATGTTCTTCCTTGGTCTTGGAATACACCAAAATATCATCAATAAATACCACTATGAACCGATCTAGGTATGGATGGAAGATATGGTTCATAAGGTCCATGAATGCTACTGGTGCATTTGTTAGGCCAAAGGGCATCACCAGAAACTCATAATGCCCATACTGGGTCCTGAATGCAGTCTTTGGCACATCTGCATCCTTCACCCTCAGCTGATGATACTCTGACCTGAGATCAATTTTGGAAAATACTCCTGCTTCCTTCAACTGATCAAACAGATCATCAATTCTAGGCAACGGATACTTATTATTCACAGTTATTTTATTCAACTGTCGGTAATCGATGCATAACCTCAAAGTCCCATCCTTCTTTTTCACAAACAGCACTGGAGCTCCCCATGGTGACACACTGGGGCGTATGAACCCCTTATCCAGTAACTCATGTAACTGGATTTTCAGTTCCTTCAATTCTGTAGGTTCCATCCTATAAGGAGAAATAGAGATTGGTGCTGTACCCGGCTGTATCTCAATAGCAAATTCGACTTTCCTTTCTGGTGGCAAGCCAAGCAATTCTTTAGGGAACACATCTGGAAAGTCTCTTACTGTGGGTATGTCACACAGATCTGGCTTAGTCTGCCTAGTATCCACCACATGTGCTAGGTAGGCTTCACAGCTTTTTCTCATCAGTTTTCTTGCAACTGTGGCTGAGATGACATTGGACAAGAAATCTGTCCTTTCCCCCACAATTGTGATCTTATTACCCTCAGGAGTTTTCAAAGAAATCCTCTTCAGTTTACAATCAACCATTGCTTGATGACGTGACAACCAGTTTATTCCCAAAATCACGTCAAACTCATGGAAAGACAACTCAATCAGGTCTGCCAAGAATTCATATCCCTGAATCCTTAACGGGCAACCCTTGTACACCTTGTTCACTACTACACTGTGGCCTAATGGATTAGTGACCAGGATGTCTTGGTCACTCAACCCTACTAATATCCCCCTTTCTACGGGTAGGTTGATGTAGATGTATGAATGAGTGGATCCTGGATTCACCAGTGCATGCACAGATGTATTGTAGAGGGAGAACATACCCTTAATGACGTCCGAGGCATCTTGTTCCTCCTGAACTCTTATGGCATAGGCTCTAGCAGGTGCTCTACCCTCAGGCCTCTCTGTTGGCTCAGATGCAGGTCTCTGTGATGGTCCCACTGCCTCAGATTTGCCAGATTTCCTACCCCTTTGTGGTGCAGGAGCAGGTCTGTCTGCTTGTGTTGGAGCAGCTGTAGCAGTTCTGCGTGGACAGTTCCTTAACTGATGCTCTGTGGATCCACACCTTAAGCAGGCACCCGTTACTCTCCAACACTCCCCCTTATGCCACTTCAGGCAATGTGGACATGCAGAAGATGCTGGGGCTGGTCCCCTGAACCCCGTCTCTGGAGAGCTGCCCACTGATGGTGTGGACTGACCTCTCCTAGGGGTGAACTGTGGCCTGGGCCCCTGAGACTGACCCTGATCTTAAGGTTGACCTGAACTCTGTGCAGGTGGACCTTTGAACTTCTTCCCAGGTGCAGAAGATGAGCTAGACTAATCCGGGCCCCTCTTCTGCTATCTCTCCCTTCTAGTCTGCTCACTTATTCTAACCTTTTCAACTTTTATTACAGCTTCCACTAACTTGGTGAAGTCTGTGATTCCCAAGGCAGTAATCATGATCTTTATGTTGTCATTTAATCCCTCTTCAAATCTCTTACACCTCTCGGCTTCATTAGGGACTATCTCCCTTCCATAACGGCTCAGTCTGACAAATTCCTTTTCATACTCTGCCACTGTCAACTGTTTCTGCCTCAGGTTAATGAACTCTCTTCTTCTCTCTTCTAGGTATACACTACCCACATACTTCTTCTTGAATTCTGAAAGGAAGAAGTCCCAAGTTATTAGTTCTGGCTGCACTTCACTAGACACTGTATCCCATCATTGATAAGCATCATCTTACAGCAGAGATACAGCAGCTTCTAGATTTTGCTCTGGAGTGCAGTGGAGTTATTTTAAAACCCTTCATGTTCTGTTCAGCTAGTTTTCGGCTGCAACAGAATCATCTTCTCTCTTGCCAAAGAAATCCACTACTCCAAATTTCTTTAATCTTTTCAGATGTGATTTCTGCTGTGGAGGTGGTGGTGGTGGTGGTATTACCCCAGCCATTTGTCTGAAAAACTCGGCCATTTGCTGGAACATGGCCTGTGGAGGCTGAGCAGGCTCTGCTGGAGCTGGTAGAGCAGGTTCTCCCCTACCCCTAGTCTCAGCTGTTGCAGGTGGAGCATGACTCTCTACTTCCTCCTCAATTGCCCTCTGAGATGTGGGGTCCATATTCTATTCAAAATAATAAAGACAAACAGATCTGCATTAGTGTCACCTCAACTCTTACAAATGCAATGCATGATATGGACTCGATCTAGACCCAGAAACGCCTAAACCGTGCTCTGATACCACTAAATATGACACCCCTTACCCGTCTATAGTGTAACCGAGTAAGATATGCCACACAGTGTACCGAAACACCATATTTTATTTTATTCATTTTTATCCTTCCTTATTTATTTTTATCATAGTTATGAAGTATACTTGGTGAGGTATAATTTATTTAAGTCATTTATGGAAAACATCGATTTATTTGAGGTTCCGCAAATTTTATAGAAAATCCGGCAGAGTATCAGCTAAAAACGAAGAAAACAGTTCTTCGAAACCTGTGAAAAACACTTCCAATATGTTTTCAATCAATCCCAAATTCCATTGCATCAACAAAGTCTCAATCTTTTTCAACAATATTTTCATTTCTCATTCATTTATTTCACATGATATTCATATACAAGTCATCAATAAATACTCAATTTTTCACTCATTAACACAATTTTCACTATTTACATTAATACCAAAATACATTACATAAGTCTTAATTACACATGAGAAAATAAAAGTTAATTACAAAATACCAAAATGAAACCTAGTGTCTTACCTATGCACTGAAGAAGGTGAGGTGACACGGACACTATGCAGAGCTGCTGATGGTCTCACACAGTCTGTGGTCTACTGGGCTCTCTATCGGTTTCTCCAGAACCTACGCATGGCAAAAAGCAATGCGCTAAGCAATAATGCTTAGTGGTGCCAATAATAGAATAAAAAAAAATAACATAAAATAAATATGCAGTGAATGTATTGATGTCTTATGTAGATAAATTTTCGATAATTTTTTGTAGTCTTATTGATTTTGTACTTGTTATGTTCATTATTTCATTAAATTTATCCACTTTCATTTTTTTGGTTGCCCATGTAACCTATACTGGATGACTGGACTGGATAAACGGGTAAACTAGCACTGGGTATCAAGTACCTCAGGCCGTCACACTATCGGTCACATATGTATCTCCCGGTGTGCAACAGAACAGCTAATAAGCTGTAATAAACATTAGGCACAAGACCAAGTATCATCACAATGTCAGAATGACTAAAAGTCATGAAATCACAGAATAGCTTAATGCCATGTGCAGTACTGCTAATTGAACCCTATTAGCATGCCAACCTATCCAAACCAATCTTGCTAGGTGTACTAGGGCATATTACACTTTTAAAATTTTCAATTCTTGAAATTTAAGTTTAGGTATTACTATTCATTTCATTAGTCAACTAAAATGTTGACTTTTACATAGAGAATAGGTACATTGGTTCTAATACTCCCAACATACCACATTTTGCATTCTAATGTTGTTGGTATTGGTTGCCAATACCATTTCTAAGCTTAGTGTTAGTTATTCACAATTTTCAGATTTCAAGCATTATGTTTACTGTTCCATTGGTCATTTGTACAGTAGGAATTTGGCAAAGTTGTCTTCATGAAAGTTGTTTTTATTTTGTCTAGTTACATTTCTTTTTTTGAATCACTCCATTTAGAGTTTTGTAGCTCATGTTATGGCCTAAACACCATAACTAGCCGGATTGCAAACTTCCAGAATTTTCTGGACATAACCAAATCTACAGTATTTTGTGCACTGAATGCAGGTTAATTTTTGAATATGTTATAATCAAAATTTGGGTTTGGTTTCTTCATGAAAGTTGTGGGTCTATATCTCAACTTTTTTCTGGTAAAATTTCAGGTCAATTGGACCTTTCTACACTGAGTTATGACCAAATGAATAAACACTGTTCATTTGGTCATTTTGCCCAGGCAGAATGCAAGTCACCCAAATTAGGGCAATTTTTTTGTAAACTTGGTTTGGTTTTCTGGGTAGGGTTTCTTCACCAAAGTTGTGCCATTATGTGTCTAGTTTCATGTCCAATTGGCCTTGCACCAATTGAACCTCTACAACTCCATTTATAACTGCCCAAACCTGCTGGACTCACACCCAGTCCTGCAAGTCACCAAGGGCAGCATACCAAATCTCAAATACCAAGCCACAACTCTTTTCATTTCCTCATCATACACAGCCAAATGGTCACTAATTGACCATTTAAACTTTCATTCACCAACACATGAACAAAATCCAAGTTTTGTGCCTTAAACCCTAACTCCAACAACTAAAATTTTCATACACATACAATCCATGGTTTACAACACCAACATCATGTTCAATGGTAGCCATATACAAAATTTTTAGAAGAAATTGGCACTAACCTTGACTTAGGCACTTTCCAAGGCTTCAAAACTTCACTTTCTTCCTTTCTTTTTGCTGTCCAAAGCTTGCTCTAGGTGTGAGGATGAGTTTTTGTGAAGGGAGGCTAGGGTTTTGAGGTGGTTTGGAGGGTGAACCCAAAGCTTGGTGAAGCTTTAATGGTGGAAAAGGAAGAGAGGTGTTGGTTCGGCCAAAGGGAAGAGATAAAGAAATCTGATTGTTTTTCTTTAATTTCTGCCCATTTACTCATTTTAAATGAGTTATTGCCAAGTGTCACAATTTGATTGGGTGGGAGGATTTTAATGACATCATAATGATGTCAAAATTCCAATTTCTTTCATTTTCTTTCCTTTTCTTTTCTGCTCATTTTCAATTTAATTTTTAGCAATATTTATTTACATTTTATGTCATAATAATTATTTACTTAACTATACAAGTTGGCCAAAAATCACCTCTGAAGGCGAAATGACCAAAATGCCCTCCGTTTGGCTTAACAGACCAAAATTGTCTGTACCGATTGAAAAATTTTTCTAAGCCTTTTCTTGGCATTCTAATGCTATAGAACTCTCAATGACTCTTCTCTGGAGTCCCAAAAATTATTTTATGAATTTTCTCCCTGGTCTAGGGCTCCTAGTTGCGAGAATCACAACTTCCCATTGGGTTATCCATCGCTAGGGCACCGGCTCATTTAACTTGATTGTATTTTATTTCTAAAATTTTTCCTAAATTTTTCTTAGTAATATTTAAGTTAATTATGGTTCCTCACTTTAGTTTAAATATTTTTTCAGACGTTCTAGCTGTCCGAATAGACACTGGTCACCGGAACAGTAGAATGTACGGAGTTGCTACAGGGAGGGTGTTATACTTATGTTATGCTGGTAGTTCATGGATTACCCATTGGTGTCAAAAGAGAAAAAGATAAGTACTTATGGATTACCCATTGGTAGTTCATTGTATAATTACTTATATCTAGCCACAGTAGTTAGATATGATAGGAGTGAGTCACCAAATCAATTGTCTAGTTAAGTATATCATTTAAGTAAGCCAGATTTATCTTTACAATTTTATATATTTCTATAAAATGTCTAATGACTTTCGCAGTAAGGTGAAAAGCTTAAATGTGATAATTTAGACTATATTAATGTATTTCAGTTGTAGAATTTTTAAAGGGTGTTGATTGAAATTTTGAAATTTATTTATGTAATTCATGATTGAACATGTTAGAAAATTTGTTTATTGCATAGTTAAATCTCCCTTTCTCATTTGCAATTTTTGATGCAAAGAGAGATTTTTATTTAGGTTTTGTTGCAAGAGGAAGAGTTGAAGAGAGAGATTTTTTTTTTTTTGGTAAAATTTTTTAACAGCATTGTGTTGGATTTTAAAACATTTTATTAATTTCAATAACAAAAAGAATTTGATTTGAAAAATATATATATTCAAAGTAAATATAAAAAAATAATAAAAATTCAGAGAGAATGTAATCGATAAAATTATAGAAATTCATTAAGTAGATGCATGCCAATTTGAGGAGCAAAAGCCACCTTGTTAAATTGGCAAGAAACTTTGACACAATTTTTTTTTATACAATTTGCTTCAGTTGAGATTCGATCTCATAGGGACAACTTCAATACTACTATATAATTTATTTTTGTCAAATTTTCTTATAAAAAAATTTGCTTGATAATTATAAGCGAATGAAAAACAAATATACTTTTTTGAAGATTATGAAGCATTCTTATTTTTCCAGTGATCAGAGAGTTGTAGAGCTCTTTGTCATTGCAATACTCATCTACCTTATCGCAGCAAAATACCCATATCGATGCATTTGAGGAACACAAGGTCATAATGCCAATTAATGTTTGTGGTTGCCCTATTTTTCTATGGAATAGCATTGGCTATTGAATCCATATTCAAAGCTCGTAAATCAAGTTACCAAACAACCTTCTTCCTTGCCACCATTGTACTTGTGTTGATCTTCTGGGTTTAGGACCTGCATGTTTAAATGGAACTCATATCAACATCTTTACCATTTGCTACTCCAAGCATTTGATGAGTTGATCTTCTAGGCTTAGGCCCAGTATTGTAGTCAAAGCTAAAGTCTTGGCACTTGGTAGCATGTGGGGCAAAGTTTAAAATTTTAATTTAAATTAGTTTCTTTTTCATCCGTTCATTTTTTTTAACTCGTGTGTTTTTATTATTTTTAAATAAATTTTTTAAAAATAATGATTTTAATTTAAAAATAATTATTATTTATTTAAATATGTTATTTTTCATATGGTTCTATACGGTTTATACATAATAAATATACAAATATAGCTTCATTTTGAAATTTTTTAAAAAAATTAATTAGTAAAAAATTAAAAGATTTAGTCATTATAAAAGTATAATTTAATTATTATAATTTTGCAAATATATATGTAAAAAATAAGAAAGAGAATGCTATAAATATTTTCTTTTGAATGCTATAATATTTTTTTAATAATTTCTTTATATTATCTTATAAGGAAAATTATAAATTTAAAATTAAAATTCATTTTAATTTGTATTTGTGGACCAATTGTAAGAGTAAAAAATATTAAAAAATTGCTAACACTAATATTCAAAATTGAATCACACAAAAAGTACAAATATTTTGATAGTTGGATATTTCACATTTACCATTAAAAAAGAAAAATATATATTATTGAAATATAACTTTTTAAAGAAAAATATGAATTTTTCATGTTAAATTTTAATATATTTTTATATTTATCATCGACAATATGTATTATAAATTTCAAAAAAAAAATAAAGAAAAAAAATTTACTTAGTTATAATAAATTTGAATCTTAAATAATAAAACTTCAATGTAACATGAAATCTATATGTTTATTAATAGTAAAAAAAATAATTCCAATTAATTTATTCTTATCATAGAATTCAATTGTACTTTATTAAAAGAATTCAAATTAAATGAATTCATAAGAAAATTTATATATTTCAAATATATATTAAAATGATAAAATTCATTTGAATTTTATTGTTTGAAACAATTGATAAGTGAACTGAATGCACTCATTATTTTCACATTTTGCCTTTATTAACAAAAGAAATAAATATAATTTAAGAACCAAAAATTGTGGATATTTAATAAAAAAAACTTCATTAAATTTAATTGAATTGTATATATATATATATATAAAATAATTATATTCTAGAAAAATTATATTAGCATGAATTCATTTCTTTTAAAATGATTTCTTTAATTTAAAAATTTAAATTCTAACAATTTTAAAATTTTCAAATATAAAAATTGATTAAATATAATTCAATTGAATTGAACCCTTTTAGTTTTAGACATTTCAAAAGCTAGAAGATTGGAAAGAAAAAGTAAAAGATTATTTATTAAATTTAAAAAATAATAAAATTATGATCAGATAAGGGCTATCATCTTTAGAAATTCAACTACCGGCTGAATTTCATGTTTAGGAAGCAAAAGAAATGAATGTTCAAATAAACCAAAATAAAATTAATAACGTTACATGAAATATTGTCAATTTTTTTGACACTCAAAATTACGTGAAAATTGTAAAATTAATCTCTATTTTATAAATTCATATGATAAAATGTATATAATAATAAAAATTAAAAATTCATGTCATTTTCGCTATTAAGAGAGAAAACAAAATAAATTTATTAATATAATTTTTTTTATGTCTCTATAAATTTGTTATAGTAATTATTTTAATTTTTAAAAGTCAAATAAAGGTTTTATTTGATTTTATAATAATTAATGTTATGTTTTTACAATAATAATAATAATAATAATAAATTTTAATCTGATAATATATAAATTATTTTATGAAAACTCAAATTTAAATTTTAATAAAAACCATTTAAAATAAATCTCACTAAGTCTCCATTGACTGCGTTTTTCCACGGCAATGGGTTTCTTATACGAAATCTCCTGGAAGTTGAATTCCAATCCTCATGTGTTCACTTGGTTCCTCCAATTAATTCATTAATTAAGATTAATTATACTTGATGACGCTTTTCCTTACTTTTACCACTTTATCAATCATCTTACATAATTTGATACTCAAATTTACATGAAAATTATAAATTTACTCTCTATTTTATAATTTTACATCATAAAAATGTCTATAATAGTAAATTACAAAAATTCATGTCATTTTCGCTATTAAAAGTAATTTATTAATATAATTTTTTTTTATATCTCTAAACATTTATTATAATAATTATTTTAATTTTTAAAATTAAATAAAGCTTTTTATTTGATTTTTTAAGGATAAATTTCAATAACTGTCTTTAAACTTATGTAGTTGTAATACTATAGTCCTTCAGCTTTAAAATGTAATATAAAATCCCCTAAATTTTTAAATTTTGTACAGTAAAATCCCTCTGACTTTCAATTTTTAAATTTTTAAAAACTGACATGAACAGCTTTCGCATGATGCTTAGTCAATATTTATCTCTCTTCTCTTATGCAAAGTGTAAAATTATTTTTTTTACGCATGAAAAATTATTTTGTCTATAGAGAAGAAAGATTCAATTTACACATAGCTTGAGAGAAAAAAGAAAAATACTGACAAAGCTCCATACTGGAACTGTCTAGGTTAGCGTCTAATTTAAAAACTAATAATTGAATGTTAGAGAGATTTTACTTTGTACAATTTAAAAATTGATGAGGTTTTATATTACATTTTTAAATTGAAGAACTGTAATTTTACAACTAGATAAGTTCAAGGACAGTTTTCAAAATTTATCCGAATTTATAATAATTGATGTTATGTTTTTACAAAATTTTTTCTAATAATTATTTTTACTTATTGATGGCATATCATCCACTGTCATGTTACATAAGCAAATTATACGCATTAATGTGAATCCTTAAATTTTACATATATTTTCTTAGATAGGTATACAACTACAAGCCAATAGGAAAGTAAAAGATAATAAAAATAAAATAAAATTACCTTCCAATCTCCTTTCTCCTTTTCTTTTTATTGTTTTTTTTATCTTATATCTACAAATAAAAATTTGTATTTTTCTCCAAAAAAAATAGTTTTCCTTAAACTCCATTTTTTATTCTTCAACATTGGAAGAATATTATCATCTTTTTCTTCGAAATTAAATAAGAATTTTTTTAATAAGATTATATAATTATGTTATGAATGACTTTATTTTTTTTGAAGAAATAAAATATTTAAATCTATAATATTTATTTTGGAGAGATTTAAAGATTATATATATATATATATATATATATATATATAATTAAGGAGTCAAAATTTGACACTTAGTTTCACCATTAATTAACACTTGACATAATTAATAAAAAATGATTTTAAATTTTACTTTAATTCATTTTTCTAATTATAATTATAATTATAATTAATACTACTAGATAATGTCTAAATGAATAATTTTATTTTAAAATATATAATTATTGAAATTTGAAATATAAGATAAAATGAAAGATATTATTAGATAATGTTTAAATAATAATTTTATTTAAAAATATAAAATATTTAGAATTTAAAAAGATGAAAAAAACATTTGGAATTTAATTTTTAATAAATTATATATATTTATATTTAAAAGTTTTAATGGTTAGAACAATATTTTATTTTTTAATAAATTTTAATCTGTCATTTGACATAAAGCTAACATAAATATAACTTTTTTAAAATTTAAATCATTTGAGATTTATAAGAGTAATTTATAATGATTTTCTTTTAGATTTTAGTTTATTAGGTGAGTATAAAATATTATAAATTAATTTTGTATATATCAAATTATTGTTTAAAATCAATTTAAGAGAATAATATAAAATGTTTATGATGAATTCAGATTTATTGATTGATTGTAATTTTTTAATTAAATTATTAATTTATTTATAATAAATTAATTTTTATTATCATAAAATTGAGTGGTTAGTTTAAGGATTATTATTATAATTTGCTAAAAAAAAATAAGAAATCAAGAAGGCTAAAGATTAACAAATTATTTACCAAAAATTGAAAAGTGTATTCACCATCAAATATCAGAATTCCAAATGTGTCACTAAAAAGAACATCAATCGCTGACTAAAACTAAGTCTTCTTGTTCGATGCTTGATGTCATGACATCATTCAGTCCAATGGGGCATCCCTCTCCCAACTCTACAAAAAAAATGAGTGTTTTGCAGCGGTACTCTCTGGTTTTCCATTCTTTAGATTTTGTTATTCATAATTTCAAATGCAAATCATTTCTCTTTGTAGTTCAGTAGTATATCCTTCGCTATCACAGAGTTCACAGCATCTTTTATAGTTAGTTGAGCAGCTTCACCATCTCCTTGGAAGCCAAATGTGTGTAATAAAATAATCTCTTTCCTCTTTCTTATTTAATTTCTCTTGCAATTTCACTTCCTGTTTTGATAACTTAACAAATACTTGTATCTTTTCGGTTTAATTTGTCTTTCAATGAGTTATTCATTTCTCAAGTTGCAATCCTTTGTTGTAAGTATGAGTTTTTCGTTGATTAATATAATGATATAATTTTTTTTTTAGGTTGTTGATTAAATTAATCCTAACATTTACTTAAAATGACAATTATGTGACTAATCATTTTAATTTTATCAATTATATACACAATCTGTAAATTATATAATGATATGAATTTTTTTCTCATGGAAATTTAATGGGTAATTTGAATAACTAGAAATGATTAAGTCCATTAAAAAAATATGAGATATATATAAATCATAACTTAAAATACACTTAACTCCTTCCACCCAACTAGTTTGAAAACTCTACATATTTTATTTAAAAATACTTTGAGTAAATTAATATTTAGTCTTTATATTTTAATTAAATTAACTATTTAATCTCTGTATTTTAAAAAATATATTATTTAGTTCTTATATTTTACTTCATTTAAACTGTTTAGTCTCTCTATTAATTTTTTCATTAGTCAATAATGGTCAAACTACTATTTAATCCTTCTATTTTAATGAAACAAATTAGTTAGTCCCTATATTTTGAAAAAACACATTAGTTATTCAATGTAATTTGAAAAAAAAGCTAATCATTTTCTTTAAATTTCTAAGTAATCAAGAAAAATTATTTCCTAATAGAGGAAACACAAAAATGATATCCAAAGAATTTATAATTTTTAAAAAATTTAAATTCAATTTAATTTTTACATAGCAAAATTCCAATTTTTATTAAAAAATATATATATATTTTAAAATATTGTAATTTTCAAAATATATAGATTAACTAATTAATTTTACTAATATAAAAGGACTAAATAGTAGTATTTTTCAAGATATCAACTAATTAGTTTCCTTAAAATAGAATGACTAAATAGTAGTTTAAATATCATGAATAATAGAAAATTTGATTAAATGACTAAATAATTTAATGAAAATAAATAAAGAGATTTAATAGTATATTTTTTAAAATATAGATAATAAATAGTTAATTTCGTTAAATACAAAGACTAAATAGTAATTTTCCAAATAATTTTCATGTAATCATTCACACCTAGTAAATAAGTCTGATTTGAATTACGAATCATTTTGAGTCCACCTTATTCAAGTAGGTAGATTCAAATCAAATCATTTCGAATTACAAATTGATTCAAATTATTATAAAATTGCTATACATAAAGGATTTATAATCAATTTGAGAATTATGAGTTATTTTAAATTAAGAAATTATTTTTTAAAAAATTAATTTTATTCATTTAATTTTAAATTAAAATTCAAATTAATCGGATAAATCTAAATAAATTATCATCAAGTTGAGTCATATAAGTTATTAAATTAACTCTAAATTTAGAGACTATTTGTCACGACCCAACCTATGGGCCGGACCGACACTAGGACTTGGGCCAGCATAAAGCCTCCGAGGCCCGTAGTAAGCCTTACTATTCTCAATCCATAACCAAGGCCCAAAAACTTAGGCCCAACATGTAAATAAAATAAAATAAAATAAAATATTTTTTATTCAGGTCAACCCAATCCGATAACCATCAAAAACTGAAGTCAGGGGAGCCCCGCTTAACCCTGATACCATCACTTACAAATTGTTTAAATACCATACAAATCTTCATTTATTAATCTCAATAATTTAAATTAACACGATTTCTAACAAGGTCCATACTACTACTAACACATGCAGAGTTCTAGATTTCAAATTTAGAAAAATAATAAAATAATTAAATAACCGACGTTAAACCTGCAAGGAAGAAAGCAGGTTGCTCTGTAAAAGAACTCCTCCTGTAGCTTGGAAAAATAGGTGAACAGGAGTGAGCGTTCGACTCAGAGAGTAAAATACCAATTTTAGTCATAATCTCTATAGCTATCTAAAGCTAATGCACCATGTGGAGTGATATGCAACATCCTCAAAATTTTCATACAATTCATATCATAACAGCAAAAAGGCAATTTGGAGCACTCACACACCCAACACTGTCAAGCAATACATATATGGGAGCTGATCCCCTATACAGCCCTCTTAATCCAACCTCTGCCAATGAGTGTCTCTCAAGTCGAACTTTTGCTTAATAAACTAAATACGGGGTCCCAGCGAGTCTCTCTCAAGCCGTGTCTATCTCGACTTATCCATAAAGGACCGGGTCCCAGCGAGTGTCTCTCAAGCCGTGTCTACCCGTCCTGTCCATATCCAATACCATACCACACGCACGCCAACGCACGCACACTGCTCCAAATTACCACAAACAACATCCATAACACTTCATCAATTTAAAAATGCAATATAAATCATGCCTAGTATTTAACTACATAGATATATATTTATAAGTGATGCATGGGCATGCTTGAACATATAATAGTATCGAAATTATAATTAAAATTAATATTTTACTCACAGTGCACCAGAGGCTATTGTGGCTGTTGGGTGGAAGAAAATAGCTGACCTAATCACCTAGATAATTATATTATAGATTTATCAGTACTAATTGAAAATAATACTCTAAAGAAATAACAGACAACCTAATTCATACCGGAAATCCGGCAGAGTCTCCCCTATACTTAGGACCTACTCAACCTGCAAAAAGATTCAAATAACACTTCTAAATTCGCAAATCACACCATCACAAACTCAATCACATCAAAGCCCCTCCTGGGCTCACGCAAACAGTCAACAGTCATAAACTTGAAAAATTATGTTTTAATCCCTCTAATTGACGTTTCATAAAAATTCACTTCGACAAGCTCTAAAAATTCTAAAATTTCTTCCTGCGGTCTTTAACAATATTATAAGGCTATTGCAAAAGGAATAATAATTTTCTGATCATCCACGAATATTTTATGAATTTTATTCTAAATCGGTATTAGCGGGAAATGAGCAACTTGGAGTTCGGGTTTACCTATGCCAATTCTGACACCTGGAACGCGTCCAGAATGTCTGAAAATGCTACGATTGACTATAATATCGACCACGTTCTGAGACGGGCTGCTGGGCAGCCGGATCTGGCTGAAAATGCGGTCCCGACGCCAGTGAGCTATCCTCGATCCGATTGCACCTAAATTAAGTCCAAATTGTATTAATAATTATCATAAAATTATTTATAAAATTTGAAAATCGAAAAAATTTGAAAATCTCACCAAGCGATCTGGACCGTCTGATTATCACATTTTTCAAATGGTGTCCAATCGGAGAGAGACTAGTCCTATCTCGAAGATTTCACCGTCCTGAGTCCATCGGTGGCCTCGGATTTTCGATCCGACGGTCGGATCGCCAGAAAAGTGGCCGAAAAGCCACTGCCGTCACTTTCTCTCTCCTCTTTCTCTCTCTTCATTTCTTGCTGAAAACTCCACCATTCCAGGCATGGCTGGTCAGAAAATGGAATTGGGTTCGTGGGGAGTTGGTGGCAGCTTAGATCGCCGGCATTGGTGGTCGGAATCGGTCGAAAGCAGCCCGACTCTCTCTCTCTCTCTTCCTCCCTGCCGCCTGTTGCCATGGTTGTCGCTGCCTGACGTCGTCCTGGGGTGGGGTAGGCCCACTGGTGCCTCGCCGGCACTGGCGCTGGCCAGAAAGCGAGAGGGAGAAAGTGAGGGGGAGAGGGTGACACGGGAGAGGGGAGAGGGGAGAGGGGAGAGGGGGCTGCTATTGTGTTTTTAATTTTCTGATTTTTTTTTAATTTTTTAATTACATAGCTAGTCCCTCAACTTCTTAGAGGTTTACAATTAGATCCAATATTACTTTATTATGTTAAAGTTTAATAAAACTCTAGTAATGATAAAATAAATATAATCTAGGAAAAATTTAATTATTTTATTTTCATTTAATAAATTAACTTTAATTAAATTATTTATTATTATTATCTTCCTTTATTTTAAAATCAATTCAAATAAATCCTATAATATTAATAACATAATATTTTCTTTTCATTTTATTTATAATTTAAAAATTTTGAGTTGTTACACTATTCAAGCTCGTGTTATTTCAAATTTTATGTTTCGGCAACGAGGTGAGGTGAGGTGGGACCAGGTTTTGCCATTCCCATCCTGCACTATTAGGCATCAAGCTAGGATTAAAAAAAAAAAAAAGGAAGAAGAAAGATTGGGACATGTTTTACATTTTACTTTTTTATTTTATGCTGTTTGGAAAAGCTAAAAAGAGATAGCAATTATAAATATATGGCATCAGATAATTAAGAACAGAATTATAAATAAAAAAGTTTCTTATTTCAATTGGGTACTGTATCTTAGACTCTTTTTTAATGTATTTATATAGATGTATAGTATTAAATTCACAGAATCGATTAATTTTAATTTTTTATTCAATTTTAATAATATTCTGTTCGATTTTATATTATTTTTAAAATTTTTTATTATTTTTAATTCAGTTTTATTAAAATATTTTGCTTAGATTAAATAATTCAAATCTATTTTTATAATATTAAATCAATTCAGTCTCCGTTGACTGGATTTCCTACACGAAATCTCCAGGAAGCTGTACTCAAATCCCCAACTGGCTTTGGAAAAAAATCCCCAACCGCCCACTTAGTTGTACTTTTATCACTTCTTCCTTACTTCCATCATTTTATTAAGAAATTACAAGAAAATTATAAAATTAATCTTTATTTTAGAAATTTATATCACAAATAATTACATTTATTCATTATTTAAAAAATAATAAAAATTTTGCCTTCATTTTTATGTATTAATGCCATATATATAATCTACTTTGTTAAAAAAATTATGTGCATTAATGTTCATTTTAAATACATATAGATATTTAGAGGCTAATTCAAAAGTAAAAATAGATAGTAAATCGTTTAATTTCTAAAATATTTAGAGATCAAATTTTTATAATATTAAATTATTTTTTAAAGTAATATTAAATCAATTCAGTCTCCATTGACTATGGATTTCCTAGACGAAATCTCCTGGAAGTAGTATTGTTATACTTTTATCACTTTTTCTTTACTTTTGCCACTTTATCAATAATATTATATAACTTGACACCCAAAATTACAAGAAAATTATAAAATTAATCTCTATTATATAAATTTATATCATAAAAATGTATATAATAATAAAATACAAAAAATTCTAGAGGATTCCTCCAGTCACGTCTCCTACTATTGAGCAAGAGTTTGTGTTTTGCAGGTACTCAGTTTCCCACATCACTTTTCCTATTTTAATTATTTTCTCTATGGTTCTGTTATTCAAATGCAAATCTTCTCTGTTCGTAGTTCAGTAGCATATCCACTGCCACCACCACAGCAGCTTACATAGTTAGTTCATCAGCTTCAGCATCTCCTTGGCAACCCAAATGTGTGTAATGATCTCTTTCCTCTTTCTTTCTTTAATTTCTCTTGCAATTTCACTTCCTTGTTTTCCCATTTTCCCTCTCCCCCAATTTTCTTCCCTCTCCCACACATAGGGGAGAGCAGTTTTCGGTTTAAACCAAAAAACCGAACCGAACCGATTCAATTCGGTTCAATCGGTTCAATTTTAAAATTCAATCGGTTCGGTTCGATTTATAATTTTGATAATTTCGGTTAATCGGTTCGGTTCGGTTATTTTCATAAAAAAATAAAAAAACTGAACCGAACCGAAATTATTAATATATATAGGAAATCAAAGAAAATCGAACCGAATTGAATCGAACCGAATCGAACCGAACAGAAATCAAAGAAAACCGAACTGAACCTTAAGATTTTTGAGTTTTGATTTCTATTTTTTTTTTGTTTTTATGTTTTTATTATTTAGATTTAATGCTAAAAATATGAAATTTTATAAATTTCAGTTTGATCAGTTTAAAACCAAATCGAACCGATATTTATCGGTTTGATTCGGTTTGATTTTCTCTTATTAATCAGTTTGGTTCGGTTTTTAAAATTTTTGATTTTCGGTTTTCGATGACCGTTTGCACACCCCTCCCCACACAGAGGTGACTTAAACAACTTTTATCTTTTCGGTTGTCTTTCAATGGGCTATCAATTCAATTCTCAGATTTTTTTTTTTTTCAATTAATTCAATTCTCAGGTTACAATTCCTTGTTGTAAGCAAAGTATGTAAGGACAGTGTCCTCTGTTTTTCTTTCTATAATTTTTTTCTTTTTGGGCTCAAAATCAATATATATATAAAACATTGTGTGAACAATCTTATTTATATATTAAAATATGCGATACATATAAACCATAATTCAAAATAAACTCAATTCCTTCCACCAATTAGTTTGAAAACTTTACATATTTTATTTTAAATTTTTTTACATAACCGCTCATATTAGATTTGATATATATATAACCGCTCATATTAGACCTGATAAATGTGTTTGGCTGGATTGTTTTGAGTTATGAATCATTTTGAATTCACCTTGTTCAAAGTATGTTCAAATCAAATCATTTCAAATTATAAGTTGATTTAAATTATTATAAAATTACTATACATAAAGGATTTATAATCAATTTAAGAGTATTGTATTAATTTTATTCATTTAATTTTTTTTAAATAAAATTCAAATTAATTGGACTAATCTGAATAAATTATCATCATGTTGAGTCATATAAGTTATTAAATTAACTCTCAATTTAGAGATTATTCAAACTCATGTTATTTTAAATTTTATGTATGGGCAACGAGGCGACGTGAGACCAGGTTTTGCCAATCCCATCCTACCCCATTAGTTAACAAGAAAGGATAAAAAAAAAAGGACTTGTTATATATATATATAAGTTGTAGTGAATAAAAGAAATAAATGGTGTGTTTTTAAAGAAAAATATTATTTTTTTACATTTATATAATTTAAAAGTATAATATATAAATATTTTTACATCAACACAAAATTTGAGATGAAAATGAGGCTGGAGGCTTCAAGTCTGTTTGGCATTACTGTTAAAATCGTTGTTAAGAAAATCACTTTTTTAAATATATTAGTTAAAAAGTATTAAAAAATAATTTAAAATTAAATTTGATAAATTTTAATTATAAGAATACTAAAATAATAAAATAATTTTTTCTAAACTATTTTTTTAACAGCATCTAAAATGGTACTTTTATTGAAAGCGTTTGACCCTCTAAATACAATGTTAAACAGGTATTTAATCCTATCACGCTACAAATTTCCTATTAGAAATAAAAGTTAATTTTAATCAAATTCAAGCGTAACTGAAATTTGTCATATCACCATACTTATATAATAAAATATTTTTAAATAGGTAACATAACTTTTTTCTTAATAGACAGGTTAGAGGAGTGGGGATTCGAACTTAACTCTGCAAGATAAGTAACATGTCTTAATCAAGCTAGGCTAGGCAGTAACATAACACATTTATGGGGTGAACAATATTTGGTTTACATTGAATAAACTGATGAACCAAATTATTTTAAAAATTAGGTTCAGTTTAAATTTTTATAATTTTTTATTTATTTGGTATGGTTCGATTTTTGAATATCGACCAAACCACAATATATAAAATTACACATGTTAAAAGCATACAAGGCTTTATGGAGTAATTTTTATAGTCTAGCACTGAACTTTATTCTATGTTTTACTTTCGTCCCTTAATTTCAATTTGTTACTAAAAAATCCCTGAAGTTTGATTTTGTTTCACAAAAATCCCTCTAACCTACTATAGCAAATTTCCAGGTTAAAAAATAATGAAATTATCTTTTTACCCTTTTTTCTCTCACACTCAAAAAAACATTGGCCATTTCAACTACCATTTGGACTTATTAAAAAAATATCAATGCTACCACAATGATCTATTTTCAGAAAAAAAAAAAAAAAAAGATTGACCCTTCACCAGAAAGTGCTGAAACTGTATTGATAGATATCACACTGTAGTTTAAAGAAATTTTTTAATATGAAAACCTACTATTGCAGGTTAAAGGATTTTTTGTAAACAAAATTAAAATTTAGAGATCTTTTAGTAACAAATTAAAATTAAGGGATAAAAGTGAAGCACAGGACAAAGTTTAATGACCGACTATAAAAATTACCCAGGCTTTACATGGCTTAGTGGTCAGGAGTTCTAGTGTGAGCCACACTTTTTGCCGATTATGGATATCTTCCCTCTAACCTCCTTCCTATTCTCTTGTCTCCAACAAGCACTTTAATCCCTTTCGATTTGTTCCCCATCTCTAGATTTCTTTAATTCTTTCCTCTAATTTATTTATTTATTTTTATTTATGTAGCTCTCAATATCCTTTCCATCGACCACCACTCTCTTCTCATCTGCTTGTCCTTTCTCTTCTCATTAGCTGAAGCTCTACTCTATGATTTTGGGAGTTTATATGGCCCTAGTATCAGCAACAATTCTCCTTTTGCATAGGGAAGTCACAGGTGGTAGAGAGGTTAACAATTCTCTTTTGCGATTTTTGGGAGTTCCTCTCTCTTGTTAGCCCAAACAAAAAAATCTTTTATGTTTAAATCTGTGCTACTTAAAGGGCTTATTAATTTGTTAGGTTTGTAATTGATAATATTGCATTTTTGGCATTTAGCAAAATACATTATTATTTTCTTTTTTGTTTATACCATTGCTGTAAATCTATGCCTTGTGATGCTTGAACCTTGATGCTGAATGTGTCATATTTACTCTTTGAACTAACTATTTTTAATAACCTCCTCCTCTCTCTTCTTTTCTATATAAATATAAAACAGGACGCGTAATGAAATGTTATCTATCCTTCAAATATTGTTTTCCCTCGAAGAACAGCTCTCTTGGCAAATGAAGATGTTGGTGGTTACTCTAATCAACTATGCAATAGCAATTGCAATTGAACATGAACTCCAAACCCATCCAAACTCAAATTACAAAATATGTGCTAGAAATATTCGTCTCTTATTGGGTTATATGGTAATTGTGCAATTTGCTTTGATTCATTTTCTCATTTATGGTCTGTTACTTCTGAGCTTATGGCTCTACTTGGTTATAAGAGTAGCACGCAACCCATGTCAAAACTTATATCTATTAGTAGGTGTAGATTTGGTACACTTAAAAGAGCTAGTTGAAGATGCAATCCAATGGCTATTTGGTAGACAGGAGTGAGCCACCAAATCAATTATCTAGTTAAGTATATCATTCTAGTAAACTTGATTTTAGCAATAATTTTAAAGGTTTAAATGTGATAGTTTAGACCATATTAATGTATCTAAGTTATAGAAATAATACATAATTGTAGAATTTTGAAAGGGTGTTCATTGAAATTTTGAAATTTATGTATTTCATGATTGAGCATGTTACAATATTTGTTCATTGCATTGTTAAATCTCTCTCTCTCATTTGTAATTTTTGAAGCAAAGAGAGGTTTGATGGGTGTCGAATTCACCAGAAATTAAATTAACTGAAATCACCAACTATCAAATATTTTCTGCAGTAAGTGGTGAATCCAGGTCGAACCCTGGAGACTGAATTATTAAATTTTGTGTGCTTGTGTAATGGAAAAAAAAGAAACAAAGGTTGGGGGGGTTAATTCACAATCCAAAGAAGAAATCAAAAGTCCAAAATTAAGATTTAAAAATAAGAAACTCTCCAATTAAACAAACTTCAGTCCAAGGTAATTCGCATTCCAATGCATTGATTTGATCATAGACAAAAGAAATACAATTATATCTTATTGAATACTTAACGTAGATTTACCAAATAGCAAGGTAGACCCCTAACTTCCCTATACTCATTAATTCGAGCCCAGCACTCCTATTGACTCTAATTATTAACTGAGTTGGTATTAAGCAATCCTCATCAAATTAATAACTACTTTAAGAAAAGGAAGTAGTTAAGGTGAACAACAATTTATGAAGCATAAATCATTTAATCCACCCTATTATTTTCTTAGGTTATTGTCGCAAGGTAATTTGCGGTCGCCTGGACGAAAGCTCTTCACTGAAGTGGGTAAAGTAAGGAGTCGCCACTTTAATTTTGAGGAAAATTAAAGAAAACCATTTGTGAAAATAAATTAAAAAAACCACTTCGAAAACAGAGATTCTAGGTTCGGGGTCCGTATACGGGCGGGGAAGGTGTTAGGCACCCCGCCTCGTCCCTCAATGAGGGTGAACAGATTTAATGTTATGCTCTTCTATAAATTGAAAGGATAATTAGGGGATTGGGACGGTGATGTAAATCCTTTTGTGCAAAATAAAGGAATATTTGATATTTCACTGGTTCAGGTTACCCAAGTACATAAGTACATGAGATAACCCTTAGTGAGTCGGTGTTGTGTAGCGGGTTTTTGTTTAGGGAAGGGGGTTACTTTGTGTATTGTGATATTTTAGTTTGGGTTTAAGAGAGTTCGGGTAAAAGCCTCTCTCGATCTCTTTGAGTAATCTGTTTAGAGTTCAAGTGAGGAATCTCGGATAAGAACTCTCCTCCGATCTCCTCATATTTATTAAAATTTTAGTTGAGAATCAGATAAGAACTCTCCTCCGATCTCTTTATGTATTTAAAGTTTGTGTGAGGAATCTCGGATAAGAACTCTCCTCCGACCTCTTCATATTTATTAAAATCTTTGGTTGAGAATCGGATAAGAACTCTCCTCCGATCTCCTCGTTTTTATTGAAATTTTAGTTGAGAATCGGATAAGAACTCTCATCCGATCTCTTTATGTATGGTTGAAGATTTTTTGCCAGAGATCTCAGATAAGAACTCTCCTCTGATCTCCTCGTTTATTTGAACTTTAGATGAGAATCAGGTAAGAACTCTCCCCTGATTTCTCAAAATGTTTGTTACGATTGCATATGAAGGACCTTGGACTAAGGGTTCTGGCGCCTGAAGGCGCCAGGAACCCGTGCGATGCTTCTCTTAACCCACTGATGCCTTATAACTAGGGAGGGGATACTAGACCGAGCCTTTTGCTGATCCCTTAGTGATCGCCTTACCAGAACTCTTTGGCAGGCAATATCCGATCTTCTTTGGTTGCTAGTCTGGGATCCGATCTTATCTTGGTCCCTACTATACTATGTTATTTCCTGAGCTCGTTTAGTAGTTCGGCTACATAACTTTTCCCCGATCTCTTATTCAAACTTTTATTATTTGTATTTGTTTAAAGAAACTCTCGTGTTAGGATGCAGCTGCCAACATTTTATTAAGATACCTACACGTTGCCCGTAACTAGAAAACCTATATTTAAAGGTAATAAAGGCTAAAAAACAAACAAATAACATGAACTGATGAATAAAAGATAAACCCAGGGGAATAACTATCTACATGGGACTCTTTAGCATAACATGAACTTGATGAAAATTATGGGCATGAAAACAAAGAAAATAAGAAGCGAGCACTTGATAAAGCAACGGTCTAGACACTTACCTGTAAGGGGATTGAGTCTATTGAACTGTGGAGCCATGAATATTGTAGAACTGCGAGCTAATAGTCTGGGGATTAATGCTTACTTTGAAATAACAAGTATCAAGTTAGAATGCAATTGAGCCGAAGTGATAGTGACCGGGTTGGAATGAGATTAAGTTTGGAGAATAAAATGTTGATATTAAGATGATGAAGATGAAACTGAACTGAAATATGGTATCGCGGAGTAGTGAACAAACTGAAAATGAAGAGTTTCAGGGTCCAACACTCCTTCAATGGAGATACTTAAGAAAACTGGTTTCTGAAGTTTCTCTATTTCAAAAGCTTAAAAGAGCAGAGTAGCAAGACTGAATCGAATTTCAGAGCCTCTCCACTATAATTACCACCTTTTTTCTCTGTTTTTTCTTTTTTCAACAATTTTGCATGCAGGTATTTATAGGGAATGGGTGATCCTAATGAAGGGTCAGGATCTCTCCTGAGGGAGATGGAAGGTTTGGATTTTAAAGGAGATGATCTGATGCCTGAGAATCGAAGGGGATCAAAATGGACGGCTGAGATCCCATTCAGAATATTTTGTCCTTTCTCTTTTCCAATCCAACGGCTCAAGGTCTCCTTGTCAAGGCAGATCCGAAGGCTGGGAATAAAAGGCGCCGGTCCTGTCGTCTTCTTTTTGATCCAAGGGCTCCGGGTTTGTCCTTACAAGTAAGATCAACAGTGAAGATTGAGGTGTATAGAACTGCCATGACATGTACTGGCGCCTGTCAGCAATGTGGGCAATTTTGCAAATGAGGCGTGCGGTGAAGATTTGATCTCGCTTGTAATGCTTTAACTACGTCGACTGCAAAACAATTATTAATCTATGTATGAGAGGTCGGAAAAACATTATAAGCATGAGATCGGCCTAAGCCGAGAACAAACAACGGATAGAACTTTAGGTCATTAAAATTGGAAACTTGATTTGAACACTTAAGATCGGAAACACCATTAAGTCAAACTGCAACCTTAACTTCATTAAACGATTATCCACAATATTTATAAAGGAGAGATCGAAAATAAGACTGGATGACACGGAGACCTAATGCTGGTTTGATTTCCTTTGTTGAGAGATCGGAAATGAGGTTGAATGGCATGGGGACCTGATATTGGTGTGACCTCTTTTGTTGAGAGATCGGAAATGAGATTTGATTAGATGCGGGATCGGTTTATTTCCTAATCAAGTCACTTGTAACCGAAGAAGGTCAGTTGGGGGTCGATTTTCAAAGTTCATTAACTTCAGGGATCGGCCAAAATATGGTGTCGACAGCTGCCCCTCTTTACATAATTTCTATTGAAGGGAACGATATTTTTCGTATAGGAATTATGTAAAGATTCAGACCCATATTTTGGGCGATTGGTCTAAGAATCAAGAATTTTTCTTGAAAGTCAAAGTCGGAAACTAAAAACATCTTAGGTCAAGGATTCAAAGATTGATGGCAGAAAATTTAAAGGCTTAAAAATTAAAATCAACTTAGATCAAGGAACTAGAGGTTGATAGCAGAAAATTTAAATTAAAATCAACTTAGATCAAGAAACCAGAGGTTGATAACAGAAAATTTAAATACGAAAATTAAAATCAACTTGGATCAAGGAACCAGAGGTTGATAGCAGGAAATTTAAATTAAAATCAACTTAGATCAAGGAACCAGAGGTTGATAGCAGAAAATTTAAATTAAAATCAACTTAGATCAAGGAACCAGAGGTTGATAACAGAAAATTTAAATACGAAAATTAAAATCAACTTGGATCAAGGAACCAGAGGTTGATAGCAGGAAATTTAAAATGTTGAAAATTAAAATCAACTTAGATCAAGGAACCAGAGGTTGATGACAGGAATTTAAAATGCTGAAAATTAATCAACTTAGATCAAGGAACCAGAAGTTGATAACAGAAAATTTAAATACGAAAATTAAAATCAACTTGGATCAAGGAACCAGAGGTTGATAGCAGGAAATTTAAAATGTTGAAAATTAAAATCAACTTAGATCAAGGAACTAGAGGTTGATGACAGGAATTTAAAATGCTGAAAATTAAAAATCAACTTAGATCAAGAAACCAGAGGTTGATGACAGGAATTTAAAATGCTGAAATTAAAATCAACTTGGATCAAGGAACCAGAGGTTGATAGCAGAAAATTTAAATTAAAATCAACTTAGATCAATGAACCAAAGGTTGATAGCAGAAAATTTAAAATGTTGAAAATTAAAATCAACTTGAATCAAGGAATCAGAGGTTGATGACAGGAATTTAAAATGCTGAAAATTAAAAATTAACTTAGATCAAGGAACCAGAGGTTGATGACAGGAAAATTTAAATTAAAATCAACTTAGATCAAGGAACCAGAGGTTGATAGCAGAAAATTTAAAATGCTGAAAATTAAAATCAACTTGGATCAAGGAACCAGCGGTTGATAGCAGGAAATTTAAAATATTGAAAATTAAAGTGCTTACAAAGTAAGCCTAACTTAACATGAGAAGTTCTTCGGCGACGAAGTGTACTTAACAGGATCCCGAGGATAAATGATTAATGGAGGACGAGTCACAAGACTTGACCTACGACTTCCCTTCTCTTACTTCACCTCCCTAGATGCCCTTTTCCGTTCTTGACTTGCTTATTTTGAGAAAAGCGCCCTTGTAGGTTTTCACTTTCTCTTCTGCCCATCTGACTAGAAGCGCCCTTCCGGGTTTTCACCCCTAGTTTTTTTTTTTTTTGATCATTCCCTGCAAATCTCTTAGCAAAGTGCATGAGGTTATCAATATCCAAATCCCAATCTTATGACAAAATATTTTAACAGATTAATAGCACATAAAATAAAGATGTAGAAGTAGAGATAACGTTAGAATGTGGGTATATATAAGAAAGATTAATCTGAATGTAAGTATACAGTAAATCAAAGTGTGAATATATAAAGAAGATAAATTGAAGAGGAAGAATGACTTTATTACGACTTGAAAGGAAAAAAGTACAATTTCAAAGGAAAAGGGTACAAGAATAAATCTTACAAATTCCTTGTAGTTAACTTGGAAGTCCCTTAACTGCTAATACTTCAAGTACTCTGTTGACGAACTTTTGTGTCGTGGTGGCTCATTTCCTTTTCTTGGTCCCATATTCCCCTCCTTATTTCTCCATTTTCTGGTTCTAAGGGCGCCCTTTCGGGTTTTCACCCCTAGATATAATTTTTTTTTTTGTCGCTCGCTTTTTCAGGGTGCCTTTTCGGGTTTTCACCCTTCACACATTTTACAGAAAGCGCCCTTTCGGGTTTTCGCCTTCTTTCGCACATTTTGCTAGGAGTGCCCTTTCAGGTTTTCACCCCTATCCCCCCCCCCCCCCCCCCTTTTTTTTTAGGCATAATATCTTTTGACGGTGTTGGCATTCACGGGTCTTGGAAATTCTTCGCCGTCCATGTGGGCTAAGATCAGGGCCCCACCAGAAAATGCCTTTTTAACCATGTAGGGTCCCTTATAAGTTGGTGACCATTTACCCCGGGCATCATTTTGATTCAGAAGCACCTTTTTCAGGACCAGATCTCCTGGTTGGAATTCGCGGGGGCGAATGCCTTTGTTAAATACCCTAGCCATTCTTCTCTAGTATAATTGGCCATGACACGCTGCCGCTAGCCTTTTCTCATCCAACAAATTCAATTGATCCAACCTCGACTGGATCCATTCCGACTCATCAATTCCTGATTCTTTCAGAATCCTTAGAGAAGGAATTTCTACTTCAATGGGCAAAACATCTTCCATCCCGTAAACCAGTGAGTATGGAGTTGCCCCAGTTGATGTTCTTACAGAGGTCCGGTATGCATGAAGGGCGTAGGGAAGCATATCATGCCAATCTCTATAGGTGACTATCATTTTCCTGATTATCCTCTTGAGATTTTTGTTTGTGGCTTCCACCGCTCCATTCATCTGGGGACGGTACAGTGAAGAATTGAGATGTCGAATTTTGTATTGGTCACACAAACTCTGGATCTTCGGACCATTCAAATTCTTGGCGTTGTCAGTGATGATCTCGCTAGGGAGGCCGTGTTGGCAGATGACATTATTTCTGAGGAATTTGAGAAATGTGTTCTGTGTGATGTGGGCATATGATGTCGCTTCGACCCATTTAGAAAAATAGTCAATAGCTACCAGGATGAACCTATGCCCATTGGATGCCTTGGGATTAATGGGGCCAATTACATCGATGCCCCACATTGCAAAAGACCAAGGGGAGACGAGGTTGAACAGTTGATGAGGCGGGACATTTATCAGATCTGCATAGATTTGACATTTATGACACTTCTGAAAGTACTCGATGCAATCTTTCTCCATGGTAGTCCAGAAGTATCCCCGCCTCATGATTTGCTTGGCCATCATATGCCCATTAGCATGGATTGCACAATTCCCCTCATGAGTCTCGAAAAGGATCTTCCTTGCTTCTTTTGCATCTATGCATCTCAACAATTCACCGTTGGAGCTCCTTTTGTACAGAACTTCACCACTAGGGAAGTATCCCAAAGCTAATCTTCTGATCATTCTCCTTTCATTTCTGTTCGCCCCGGGAGGGTATTCTCTGGTCTTGATGTAGACCTGGATGTCATGATACCATGGTTTACCATTTGCTTCTTCCTCGATCATGAAGCAGTACGCCGGCTCACTCCTTGCCTTAATTTGTAATACTTGGGTCGTCTGCCCCTCCTCCATTTGAGCCATGACAGCCAGAGTGGCTAAGGCATCCGCGAATTGATTCTTGTCTCGGCTGAGGTGAGTGAAAGAAATTTCTTCAAACCTCTTGATCAATTCCGGTAGGTACTTTTGATATGGAATTAGCTTTGGGTCCGTGGTTTGCCATTCTCCTTTGACTTGATAAATGATCAAGGCCGAATCACCATACACCTCTAAGTTCCTGATGTTCATTTCGATGGCGGCCTGCAAACCCATCACACAGGCTTCGTTTTCCGCAACGTTGTTGGTACAGTCGAATCTTAACTTGATGGCAATCGGGAAGTGCCTTCCGTCAGGGGATACCAACACAGCCCCGATTCCGTTACCAGACAAATTGACAGCCCCGTCAAAATACATTTTCCTTACCTCAGTTGGTTCTTCTTCCTCGCCGTCGACTTCGTTAACATGCTCATCAGGGAACTCAAAATCCAAGGCTTCATAATCTTGGATAGGGTTTTCTGCTAGGAGATCAGTGATTACGCTACCCTTTACTGCTTTCCGGGTCGTATAGACAATGTCATATTGAGAGAGTATGACTTACCATTTCGCTATCCTGCCTGGCACGAATGGGCTTTCAAATACATACATGATGGGATCCATCAGGGGAGATGAGCCATGTCTTATGATTCAACATGTAATGTTTGAGTCGATTAGCCGTCCAAGCCAACACGCAACAAGTTTTTCTCTAGGAAAGAGTACCTGGCCTCGCAATCATTGAATTTCTTGCTCAGGTAGTAAATGGCCCTCTCCTTTCATCCTGTATCGTCATGCTGCCCTAAAACACATCCCATTGAATTCTGTTGGACTGCCATGTATAGAATCAACGGCCTTCCTGCCACTGGAGGAACCAATATCGGAGGGTTTGACAGGTACTACTTAATTTTCTTGAAAGCTTCTTGACAAACTGAATCCCATTGGGAGGTGTTGTTCTTTCTGAGTAGCCTGAAGATAGGCTCAGCTTTAGCAGTGAGATTGGAGATAAATCTCGAAATGTAGTTCAGCTTCCCCAGGAAACTATGCACCTCCCTTTCTGTTTTTGGGGATGGCATTTCTTGAATGGCTCGAACTTTGTCTGGATCTACTTCTATTCCCTTCTCACTCACTATGAATCCCAGCAACTTTCCAGATCTAGCTCCAAACACACATTTGGCTGGGTTCAACTTCAGCTGATATTTCTGAGTCTTTCGAATATTTTCCTCAGCACTTGTACATGACTTTCTCCCTCTCCGGATTTAATGATCATATCATCCACATATACCTCTACTTCTTTATGCATCATATCGTGGAATAATGTGACCATAGCGCGTTGGTAGGTAGCCCCAGCATTCTTCAAGCCAAATGGCATGACCCGATAACAGAACACTCCCCACTGAGTGATAAAAGCGGTTTTTTCCTTGTCTTCTTCATCCATGGGGATTTGATTGTACCCGGAGACCCCATCAATACACGAACACCTGCTTAATCCTGCGGTATTGTCCACCAGCACGTCTATATGTGGAAGAGGGAAATCATCCTTCAAGCTTGCTTTATTGAGATCCCTGTAATCAACGCATACCCTGACTCTTCCGTCTTTCTTCATTACTGGGACGACATTAGCTATCCACTGAGGGTATTTAACTACTTCCAAAAACCCAGCATCATACTGCTTCTTGACTTCATCCCTAACTTTGAGTAACGTGTCAGGGTTCATTCTTCTTAGCTTCTGCTTTACTGGAATTGTCCCGGGAATTAGGGGAATCTTGTGTGTTACTATCTGAGGGTCTAAACCGATTATATCGTCATAGCTCCATGAAAACACATCCAAGAATTCTTTGAGCAAGCTGACCATGTCTTCTAATTCCCCACTCCTCACAATCTTAAGTTCCCTTTTTATTTCTTCTGTGCCTAGATTGATGGTGTGCGTTTCATCCCCGCAAGGCACTAGGGAAGGTTCATCTCTCTCACCTCTTTCTTCTACCAACTCTTCTTCAGAGTCACTTGAAGTAATAGCAGTTATGGGAGTTTCAAAATTAACGTAAGGAATTTCTGAGTCTATTGATTTATTAGGCGTTAATTGACGAATGGTCCTGAAGAAACGAAAGCGGACTAGATTATAAAAATGAACTTCAAGAGAAAAAGGAAAAGAGAATTGGATGCAAAAATGCATTATTAATTCATTAATATTTGTATCATAATAAAAGGGTCCATTTACAGCATTGCACTTGTCACCATGGATGAAATGAACAAGTGTAGATAACAAAATGCACTTGACTCGAAATTAAGCACAGGAAGGTCCTCTGCTTCCCAATTATCCAGTTCTTGCCCCTTAGCAATTGGCGAGATCAGGGCTTCATACAGGGAATCCAGTTGTATGACATCAATAGATGGTTCTTCGGGTAATTCTTCACCTTGCTCCCGATTCTCAATTGTTGATTTGGTGAAGACATCTGCGATTTTCAGGACAACTTTCATTTTCCCGACTCTCTAGTCAAATCTTTAATCCCAAAGGAGGTTCCTCCTCCAAAACCGCCCATCCATAAGAGCATCTTCCTCAAATCCCAGGCCGAAATGGCCAATCTTCTGGATAGCCAGTATGGGTTCCACAATCCCCTGTAAAGTGGCGCCTAACCCCTTGCCTATCTCATATCCGCTTTTAAGCATAACCTTTGCTACCATGGCTGTAGCCCCTTCATCCTTCAGGATAGTTTCTTGCAACTCTAAAGCCTGGAAAGAACTTTCCAAGGACTTTTCAGTGGTTTCCACATAAGGAAGTGATTGCGGCTTGGTAACCAGCATGGCTTCTTCCCCTTTCACAGTGATGATCCTGCCGTCCATAATGTATTTAATCCTCTGGTGCAGGGTTGAAGGTACGGCGTTTGCCGAATGGATCCAAGGCCTCCCTAGCAACATGGTGTATGCAGGTTCAATGTCCATTACTTGGAATGTGACGTTGAAAGTGCATGCCCCGATTTGAAGCGGCAAGTCAATGTCTCCCAGTACCTCCCTCCTTGTGCCGTCAAAGGCTCTTACCACCATGGCACTTTGACGTATGTTTGATCGATCAAAAGGTAGCCTTGCCAAGGTGGCATTGGGCAAAACATTAAGGGCCGATCCATTGTCGATTAGAACCTTGGCAACTATGCACCCCTTACATTTGACTGTCACATGCAGAGCTTTAGTGTACTTCAAGCCAGCCGGGTCTATCTCCTCTTTCGAGAAAGTGACGAAACTGGATGCCTGTATCTGACCAACTATCTTCTCGAACTGCCCCGGTGTGATGTCGGGGTTAACAAAGTCTGACCCAGAATCTTCTGCAGGGCTTGGCGATGCACTTATGAGCTCAGAATTAGTGATAACAGTGAAATCCGAGAAGGCGTCTTTCTCAGTTGCTCGACCACATCATATTCACTTTGCTTCATTATTTGAAGCAACAGTTCCTCTTCTCCGTTTGATCCAGCAGGTTCTCCTTTCCCAGCTTTCTCAACCTCCTTTTCTGTGTTCTCTTGCGGCTCTCCCATTTTTACTTTCCCTTTCTTCTTTTCCTTCTCGTCATCCCCATAACATCTCCCACTCCGGGTTATAAATTCTACCTCCTCCTCAGGTGGGGAGGAATTACTGGTAGTGACAGGCTCGGGGTTTGATTGGGGAGTAGCATTACCGGAAGGTCCGGTGTAAGTCATTCTGAAGTGCTCATGGGGAGTGAAGCACGGTTTAGGAGGCGTTGAGGGTGAGGCAAGGTCAAGGCTAGGAGCTGATGTACTACTTGATGCTCCTTGGGTGAAGACTTGGAAATTGTAGTTCCAAGGCACAGCATGAGTGTTTGTGACTGGGAGCTGGGGTGGGGTTCGGATGACTGTTACTGGTGGTGGTGGTGCTGGGGCAGAGAAGGTCATTCTGGGGTTAGAGGTGGAGGCATTCTGGCCAAATCTAGCTGTATTTACTCCGTCCTCCATTTTCGACCTTGCTTGACATCTCAAAATTTTGAGGGACAGCAAGTTCTGGACCTCTTGTTTGAACTCCCCACAATTCTGCAGCTCGTGGTTAGCTGCTCCTCCGTGATAGGGGCACCCTGTATCCCTCCCTGATCCTGATGCCTGTGGATAGAGGTAGCCCTCCCTCACTGCCATTGTAAAAATTTCCCCAAAGTGAGGAATCAGTTGATCTACCTCCAAGGTTGACCTTTCTTCTTCAGAGTCTATCATATTTATGCCATTGCCCGTACCATGATTGGGCAATGGGTTTGAAGTGACATTGGGGAGAGAGCCATTCCCTTCGATCTTTAACCACCCGTTTCTAATTAGGGCTTGCACTCTTCCCCTGAGTGCCCCGCAGTTATTGGTCGGGTGTCCAAGTGCCCCTCCATGATACTCGCACTGGGCACTGGCATCATACCACCTGGGGTATGGTGGCTGAATTGGGTCAAGGGGGATTGGCACTATTTGATTTATACCGAGGAGGTATCGGTATATTTCACTGAGTGGGAGGGGAAGGGGTGGATCAGGATTTCTCTGTGGTCTGGGATTATTTTGGGGTGGTCTTGGTTGAATAGTCTGAGGAGGTGGTCTTGGTTGGTAAGTTATTGGTGATGGATACTGTGGGCGCGGATGAGGATAATTTGGAAAAGGGGGTGGAATGTTGGCAATTGTTGGGCCATGAGGGGGAGGATATGGCCGGTAGTTGTTCTGGGGAAATGGGGAGTGGTTGTTCTATCGGGTGATGGAATGCACATCACCCTCTTTCTTTTTGCCAAAACTGGCAGCTTTCTTTGCAGGATTCTCAGTCACCTCCTGCAATCGTCCTAACCTGAGGTTAGCTTCAATCCTCTCGCTAGCTTGAATAATGTTTGAGAAGCTGTTGGACGTGTTTCCAATCATTAGATTGAAATACGGAGCCTTCAAGGTCTCAATGAGCAAAGAGCATAGTTCATTGTCAGTAACTGAAGGATACACTTCTGTCGCTTTCTCTCTCCACCTCTGGGCATATTCCTTGAAGCTTTCTCTTTCTCTCTGCACCAGGTTTTGGAGGTCTCTCCTTGTGGGGGCACGTCACAGTTGAACTTGTATTGTTTCAGGAAAGTGTAGGCCAAATCTTTCCAGGAGCGCAATTTGCTCCTGTCCAACTGAATACACCATCTCAGGGCTGCCCCGGAGAGACTCTCGTGGAAGAAGTGGACCAGGAGTCTATCGTCCTCTGTCAGGGCGGACATTTTGGCAATGTAAGTAGCTAGATGAATGCGGGGATCTGAATTCCCGGTGTATTTGTCGAAGTCCGGGACTTTGAACTTGGGTGGTACTACCACATTTGGTACCAATCTCAGTGATGCCACATCAACTGAACCATACATGTTTAGGCCCTCTATTGCCCTTAATCTTTCTTCGAGGGCGGACAGCTTCTCATTTTCTCTGGCTCTGCTCTCTCCTCCTGGATGAGCTATTCCCCCAGTTGGGAAATAAGGGGCAGGGTGCACCGGAGGGATTGAAGTGTATGACTCGGCATTCGGGACAGCCAGGTAGTAGGGGAAAGGTAGGTCATTATTTAAGGGGGCCGGATTGACAGTGATCGTCAGATCCGGGATAGGTGGCTGGAAGGTAAAAGAGGTTGAAACTTGATGAGAATCAACCGTTGTAAGAGGTGGGAGAGGTAGTGGCAAGTTAGGCTCTGATACAGGCTTATTTTGGGACATCTCCCTCATTAGTCTCATGAGCTCTGAGACTTGGTCTTTCAACTCGGAAACTTGTCCTTGTAGGTTCTGGACTTGCTCCTGATCTTCCATTAGCCTTTTTGTTCATGACCTTGTTAAGTACACTCGTCTTGGTTGAACTGCTTGTTTGGTCAGGCTTGCTTTGCTTGAAGCAATGTTGATTTTCCTATGGGGGAAAAGAAAAGAAGGCTGTAAAATGAATTTTGAATTTTGTAAAAATTTAAAGGTCCTATTTTGGACAAAGGATACGGTGGCATCTGAATGCCGGGAATGGGATCTGCAGAAGAATAATTGCATCCATTTTATCATGGCATCACTCGATAGTCTGACGGTGAATGACTGGATTGAATGCGTGTCTATGATACTTGTCCATATGGCGCATTCAACTTTTTGCATAACCCTAACGAGGATAGTTCCTACGGGAGTCATACTATTCATTCATAATTTGCTAAACAATGGCCCAAAGTTATTTCATTAATCGAATAGTTTATACATAGCACTCTTTACATTGCCCTAGGCTCAGGGAGACTCTTTATAATGTAATGACATCTTTTGAGATACTCATAAAGCCTTTCTTCTTATCTGGCGGGGTCGAATGTCTTCAAGGCATACTCGGATTCTGGCAAGAGCTCTCGTTTCCCCTGTGCTATCATTCTCTCCAGCTGGTCAACATTTCCCCTTAGTTCTTGATGGAGAGTAGCTTGTTTGTCTTTTTCCTTTCTCTCTTTAGCACATTCTTTCAAAATATCATTGATAAGTTGTGCTTGCTCTTTCAGTTCAAGCTTCTTCTTTTTGCTCTCTTGTTTATACTCTTCCATGAGTATCTCCTGGTATTCCATTTTCTCTCGGAGCTTGCCATTTCGAACTTCTGCCTCTTTTATTATAGCTTGGAGGGAGATCTTCTCCCTTTCCCACCGCATTTCTTGCTCCTCAAACTCTGCTTTTTCGGTCATTGCTTCTTCCCTCAACCTTTTTACCTCTCTTCCAAGGATGTGCTGTTGATCCTCCATCTGCCTTATTTGTTCCTGTAATTGATGGTTCTCGGTGACTGATTTTTATAAAGAGTCGACCAGACGAGTATTAGCTTCTTCTGAAAGGATGTTTTGATGGGGGATCCTACCTTTGAGCCCCATTGGCTCGGCAGTTGGTTGTCCTTGATCCCTGCCGGCCCTCCACTTAAGATAATCGTCCGTGGCACTCGGACCTTTAGGCGACCTTTCCATCATAGTGATGTTTTCCTAGGATTTGTGGGCTACTTTCAATTCCTCTTCACTACCGAGCTCGTGATAGAAATGACTTTGGTGGTATTCTTCAATACTAAGTGCAGACTGGGTTGAGCCGAACTGCCTCATTACCAATGCTGGGATGTAACTTGTATATCCGGTCACTCCGATTAGAGAAACGGAATAATTACCCCCTGTGCTGAACAAAATAGGTTGACCTGACGTCCACATTTTCCTCCAGCAATAATTGTGGCTATTGAAGCTTAGAATCCGCTTTTGCCACTGTAGCTCGTCCTTTGGGCTGATTACTAATCTGGTCATCTTCTCAATAAGAGGCTGGTCAAGGTACCAAGTTAACCCCCTTGTCTCTACAGGGCACATGTGACTGATGATCCAGAGGTGCAACAATTGAGAACAACACTTGATAGACCCCCTGCCTTGTTGTCGATAGTAAGTGAGAGTCAATAGAGTCTCTGCAAGGATTGCTGGTACTGGGTTGACCTTCTGCCTTTCTACAGCCCAAAACATCTCCGCGACACTGCAGGTTATAATTCCCAAAGGCCCAGGGAATAAGATCAGGCCATAGATCCCCAAAGCTAGTGCTAATGAAGCTCGCTCCCATTGCTCATCCTGGATGTATCGGTCCAACCACTCCTTGAGGTAAGTCCAATACCATCCATATGTGTTTCCTTTGATAGTTTCTCTTGCCTTTGCTTCCTCTGGGGGAATTCCCAATATATGTGCGAACCGTTTCCAGGTCTGTCTATACTCGAGGTGTAGGTAGATCAGATTCTGTGCCATATAAGGGATTTCTAGCAATGCTTGATACTCTTCCAAGGTAGGGGTCGTGTCGATGTCGTTGAATGAGAATACCCCGTACTTTGGATTCCAAATTGACAGCATGGCCTTTAATGTCGGAACTTGAACTTTGACCCGTATCAAGGTCACAATCCTTCCATATTTTCCCTCGAACTGTGTCTTGACATGATCGGGAAGCGACCTCCAACTACTAGATAGTCCCTCGAGACCGGTCATTCTGACCTCGACTTTGTTTAAGTCTAATGGGGGTAACAGGCTAGCATTTGACCCGGCGATATCACTCTGCGGGGGTGCTAAACTATGAGGTGGTCTGGATCATGGTTTAGCATTTTGTTCTGGCCTAGGGACTTCTTCGGCCAACTGACTAGAGGATGCCATGTTAAAATTGATGTTTATTCTTTCATAGATCCTAATTCTGTGATGCCTGTGGAGAAAATTTGTTAGCAGGATAAATTTAGGTAATTTTGAATTACATTGTTGGCGGCGTGATATCTACACATTTATTAAAGTAAGAAAATGCGTAGATCCTCCTAACAGTATGATCCAAAATTTCCCTTAAAGGAAAAAACACCAGAAAACATAAACAGAGTAGGGCAAGAGTAAGCATGTCCCTTTTGTCCTAAAATAGGGAGAATCCTAATATCGGGTAAGTGCTACCTAATTGGATAGTTCTATCTTATGAGGTAGCTTGCTACGGCTTTTGGCTACTATGATAGTTTAGCTCAAGGTCTAATTTTCTAAAAGCCACAGGTTCCCAAATTGCCCCTACAGAAAGAGAGCCCCATTCGTCCCATGATCTTGCGGTGAGAATTCCACGAGTATCACAGTAAATGGAACGAGTTTTAATATGAGCAGAAGCCTTCACGGATACTAACGGGGTAAAACCCACGGGTACCGCTACATGACTCCCTCCTACTTTCTTAGAGGGTAAGAAAGTCCGGGTATAGGACTAAAGTGTGTGAGGACATTGCATAAGTATTCAGTGTGTGAAGGGACACATTTACCTCTTCCCTTCGTGGGGGAGTTTTTTTTGCATTTTTCGTTTTGACGAGAATTGCTGTGGGGAATAAGACAAGCAAAAACGGTTAGAATAATAACAAATTGATATATCAAGACTTTCAAAATTTTGTGAATAAAACCCCCTAATTACGATTTCAATTTATAAGAGCATAAAACTAAATCTATTCTTGGACCTCTAAATGATAGGTTAAACAGCAGATCCCCAGCGAAGTCGCCATGCTGTCGCAAGGTAATTTGCGGTCGCCTGGACGAAAGCTCTTCACTGAAGTGGGTAAAGTGAGGAGTCGCCACTTTAATTTTGAGGGAAATTAAAGAAAACCATTTGTGAAAATAAATTAAAAAAATCACTTCGAAAATAGAGATTCTAGATTCGGGGTCCGTATATGGGCGGGGAGGGTGTTAGGCACCCTGCCTCGTCCCTCAATGAGGGTGAACATATTTAATGTTATGCTCTTCTATAAATTGAAAGGATAATTAGGGGATTGGGATGATGATGTTAATCCTCTGTGCAAAATAAAGGAATATTTGATATTTCACTAGTTCGGGTTACCTAAGTACATGAGTACATGGGATAACCCTTAGTGTCACACCCTACCCCTCTGTAAGGCATAACATGATCCTGTAGTATACCTAATGAATTACCAACTTCGTCTACTGATAACCCATTAAATACACTACAAGGGATTTTAAAACTTTTCTTACTTCTTTTACAGTGGTGAGCACTACTTACAGGTGTTAAAAACTTTTTTGAACTGAAGTGAAACAGCTAACACATTTGAATTATTAGTAATTTCTGTAAAAATTTTGGCGGAGTGTCATCTGTATTTCGAATAAAACAGTTCTTCCAAAAACCTATAAAAAGCACTTCAAATATATTTCTCAATCTCAATTCCAACATTTAATCAACACAAATCCACAATAATTTTTCAGTATTTTTAAAAGCTGAGATAAAAGAAATATAACACAATATTTACAAACCAAAATAATTTACAATTTATTTTACAACTTCAATGTACAATTTTAATTTACAACTGCTCAAAACCAAGAACACTATATACATACAGTGAACATACATTACAATATAAAATGCAGAATATGGTATACTCAATATACCCGATGACATCTCAGTGTAGTACTCGCAGCATAGTCTGCTGCCCTGTCAGTCTGTCTACCTGCGACAGCAATGAAAAGCTATCGCTGAGTAAAATTTACTCAGTGGTGCACAATAACAATTTGAAATGTGATATATCAATCTTTTATTGACAGTTCACAAATCAAATGATTCACAATTCCATTTCACAATTTACAAAATTCATATAACAAAAATTTGATCAAATAACTGAGTAACACAGTTTTGCCAATCAATAACACAATTCGATCAAATAATTGAAGAATACAGTGTTCCCAATCGATAACACAATTTAATCAAATAATTGAATAATACAGTTTTGCAAGTCAATAACACAATTTGGGCCATGACACAATTTTTACACTCATGCCGTGTTGTACACCACGATAAGACACACTCACCCCAATAATCGAAATCAATGAGGGAGGAAGCCAGCTATATAATGAGTACTCATCCACACTCACCTCAGACTGGCAAGTCAAAGAGGGAGGAACATAATCACACTCACCCTGTGATAAGTCAAAGAGGGAGGAATATAATAACAGTGTCATGCCAAGTGTGAATCAAAACAATTTCAAATCACAATATTTCATACAAACCATAAATCACATTTTATCTCAAAATTTCCATTTGCAAAGTTGGCAACACAATAAGTTCCAAATAATATTCCCAAAACCAAAGCAATCAAAACTTATTCATAACTCATTTCTCCACATAAATTTGCTAGTAAAAGCAGTGAATATAAAATTATTGTGCACGGACACAATTTAAAACTATAATGTTGAATTAAATTTTTAAGTAGAAAATGAGAAGTCAAAATTATTGTGCACAAACATAATTTAAAACAATAACATACAAATAATAATAATTTATTTCAATTGAAAAATTCAAAAGAAATAACTATTGTGCTCAAACACAATTTAAAATAATAACATACAAATAATCATAATTTATTTTAATTGAAAAATTCAAAAGAATTAATTATTGTGCATAAACCTTTGATATATGCCTCTTGGCTCTGACTCAGTGTTTTCTTCCCTTTCCCTGAGTCATTGCTAACTGAGAAACACAATTTGAAGTGTTTCAGTACTCATTTAAACAGTCTCTAAGAATAAGGTTCAATAATTAATTTATCGAATTCTATTATTTCCTTAGTCAACCTAATATGTTGACCCTCGATGCATTCTAGGTAAATTAGGTTTTAATGTTACTAATATGTCACATTCGATAGTCTCTTAGGGTTAGTACACGTTACCAAATTCATTTCTATGTATCTTGCATTTTCTTGCAATTTGCTGGATTCCGGGATACTAGTTTGACCTAGCCGGACGACCTAGTTCCCTCGATTTTTGGGTTTCGGTCAAAACTACAAACTTGTAGATCTATGTCTTATTGCACGTGGGAAAAAATTTCAGGTCATTCTGAGTTATGTAGACCAAGTTATGGTCATTTTACTATTGCTGGTCAAAGTGTATCAAAATTGGTCACTTTAGGTCATTTTAGGTCAATTTAGGTTCGGCCAGTTTTTGGACGCGAACTTGTGCAAGCTGTTTGACTTGCTTATGGTCATTTCTGGGCTTTGGTGTCTTCATAAGACTTGTAGATATGGGACTTAACTATTCACGATCAAAATTTCAGGTCAATTGGACCTGTTTTGAGTGAGTTATGGCCTAAACACTAACTGCTGCCCAATTGGTCAATTTTCAGGCCTTATTTGCACTTAATCCGGATTTGGTCATTTTTCAAGCTACCTTGCAAACAGAATTTTGGCAAGCTTCCTTCATGAAAGTTGGCACATTTTGTGCCTAATTTCACCTCCAATTGGTCTCATACCAATTGGAGCCACACTCTTAAGGTTCTAGGACAAAATGCATACTGCCCTATTGCACTTCCTTTATTACTCATGAAATATCACTTTTAGCATTTACCAATTCACACATTCTTACCCAATCTGGTTTTTACCATAACCTAAACATATTTTACCACATATTGTTGATCATTTTGGTAGCTTACAATCACATTCAACATACACCACAAAGTGCAGAATTTGTCAAATTCAATTACAACAATTTAACTACCTATTCATGCTCATTTACATGTCCAACTTCACACCATCACACATATACCCAAACTGCCATCACAACTAACACAATTCAACATTAATATTCCATCATCCAAACATGAAATAACATCCTTATGGTTCACCCAACCAGGCTACCAATTCATGCATTACATTCCATTAATTCCCAAGCTTCAAATTTCAAATACACATCCACATATACTAAGTATACATCACCCAAATAATTTTCTACACACATATACATTTAATCAATTCTTTAATATACCATTTAGAAGCAAGAATAAGTTGTCCTCAAAGTGTTTCCATGGCTGCCAAAAGTACACATCCCCTTTAAACATCAAACCTCAAAAATTTCTCCATAAATCAAGTACCCATAACATCCTTACAAACTTTAATAAAACAATAATCAAAAACTCAAACTTACCACTTTGGAAATTCTTCAAAACTCCACAAAAACTTTCATTTCTTGCTGCCTATCTACTGCCCATGGTGTGAGGATCATTTTTCATGAAGACACTTGCAAGAAATCAAGGCTTGATCATGGAGAACTTGAGCTCCATGTATGGTGCGGCCATGGAGTTTCTTTGGGAGAAATCTTCACTTCGGCAATGGAAGGGAATGAAGGTTGAAGATGAGTTTACATATTTTTTAGTGGATTTACACCTGACCATTTAATGGTTGTTTAACCCCATAGTGCTCCACTCACCATAAATAATGATATTATATGTTTAAATGTGTTAATTACTCAATTTGAATCCCATTTTTGCTATTTACATTAGGTACCACTAATTTAATTTTTCATGACATTTTCCAAATATAATATCATGTATTTTCAATGGACATTTAGGTCAAAAGACAACTCGGGATGTCAAATGCCCACAATGCCCCTGTTCGGGTTGCATTCCCGATTTTCCGGTAACACCGGGTTTTGTCCGTTTTTCGATTTCTCACTTTTCTTTGTACTAATTAATTAATTTTTCTTTGATATTTCTAATGGTATTTGTACTTCAATTGATGTCTCTATAAGTCTTAAAAATGTTTTCCAGGGTTCCCCGCAGTCCAGGGCTAGTCAACGGTCCACGCCGTGACTTCCCAGTGCGGTCACCCATCGCTAGGGTTCTCGGCTCGCTTAACTTGGTTACATTTCTTTGCTATTATTTTTCCTTTGTTTTTCTTGTATTTTATTTTCTTGTATTTCATTATTTTATGTCTTCTAACTCATATCGAAGTATAGTTCTAGGCATCCTAGCTGTCCGGACTACACTGGTCACCGGAACAGTAGAACGCACTACCGAACTTAGGGGTGTTACAATTCTCCCCCCCTTAAGTAAATTTCGTTCGTGAAATTTTACCCAATAGCCATCTTACAATCGTCATACGTTTATTTTCTCCTTTCTATATGATCGTATAATCTTCTTTCTCTCGAATTTGTATAAGACTTTTAACAATCTAATATAATATTTAATTTGTTTGTATAACACCAATCTTCTCTTATTATTGTACTGTCTAATATTTCAGTTCATGTTCCTTCTTGAATGACCCTTTGAGGTCATGTTAGAATGATTTATCTAGTCATTGGTCCTCGGACCATTCTAGTCAATAGTCTTCCTCACATTCGTAACATTTCTTTGTTATATCTGAACCAACTGTTCAAATTTTTACTTCCCCGATTCTTTTTATCTATTAATATTCTATAACTTACTTCCTTTTATATTAAACTATAACCTTTCGATATTCTAACTTTTGAGTTTTAACTCCCTAAGTAGGATTTTCAAACTTATTTCCAATAATTAAATTCTGTTATGGCATAACTATACCAAAACATATGCCGTTGGCAACTATTCTCATTTTGGTGTACTATCGAGTAGTACGTAGCTCTACATAATAATCTCAAGTCAGTACTGTAATCTGCAGCTTACAGTATAAACATCAAGAATATTGCATAGTTACTACGATACATCCCAATAGATCAAACTTTCCTATCTTTTATCCTTTTCGAATTCACTAATATCCCAAACTTATTATGATTACAATATCCATTAACAATTACTAACAGTAACATCCTTGCCCTCATCTAGAGCAATTCTATTACTGTAACTTACTTTTACGTCCTCTTGCCTTACATTAAGTAGGCTTGCCGTTTAGCTTTATAATTTATGGTGTGTTAGAACATACTTTTCGACGCTAAACTCTTTCAAAACTAATTTCACTTATTATCACAATCCTTATCTTAAAGGACTAATCACTAATGCATCAAAATTTATTCCCCCTGTAAAGGAATAACAATAGAATATATAGTTCTAACACTAACATAAAAGTATGCAAACTCCAGGTCAAACAATACATATATATATCTTAGTTACTAATTGAGAAAGTACCAGCAACAATGTCAAAAGTCTCAGCCTCTTCTCTCTGCCGTATAGTGTATACTCTAGCTGAAGCATCACCTTGTTCTGGCTGATTCACAGTACTCTGACTTTTAGGTGTACTACCCCTACCTCTACCTCTGCCTCTACTAACTGATGGTGAACTCTTTGGGGTAGAAACTTGGGTTGATCCCTTTGGTGTAGTAAATGATCCAGAACGACATGGATTTACACAATCCCTAGCAAAATGACCAGTCTCTCCACAATTAAAACATGCTCGTACGGCACTATAACATACCCCACTATGTGATTTACCATAAGTTTCACAAAGTCGATCTGACAGCGCATTCCTGGGTTTCTGTTGAGTTTGCTGATCGGATAGAGGTGGTTTATGTCCAGAAGATCTATCTCTACTAGACTTCTTACTACCTCTGTTGTATCCCCCAAAGTTTTTCCTCTTTCCAGTAGGACCACTGGAACTCTATTCTACTGACTTTCCCTCTTTTTCTGTCTTCTCTGATTTCTTTTTCTTAGGAGCCTCTTCAGATTCAATTCTTTCTAATTATAGTGCTTGAGAAATAAGTTCAGAGAAGTTGTTATGTTTGAATCCGACCACTTGTAATCTGATACTAGGCTTCAAGCCGGTTTCAAACCTCTTACATCTCTCCCTGCTGGTAGAAAGTAGACTTACTGCATAATGGCTTAGGCGGGAAAATTCCCTTTCATATTCAGCCACTGATCTACTCCCCTGTTTCAGACTTAGGAACTCTTGCAGCTTCTGGTCTACATAAGCATCAGGGACATATTTTTGTCTGAATTCCCTGAGAAAGTCATTCCATGTTAGCACTGCAGGTTCTACCAGACTGTGGGGAATGGTTTTCCACCAGTCATAAGCATCCCCCTGTAGCAAAGATACTGAGTATTCAAATCTGAGCTCCTCTGTACAATGTAGTTTCTTGAATACCCTATCCATCCTCTCTAACCACTATTCAGCCTCTAGAGGATCTACTGTCCCCTTGAACTCTGTAGCCCCATATTTCATCAATTTGTCATACTGCCTAGCAGAAGACTGTGGTTGTACCACTGGTGTCTGTATTGGGACTTGAGTAGGCACATTACCAGCCATTTGTTGGAACATTGCAGCCATCTGCTGAGCGAACTGAGCAGGAAACTGCGGTACTGTAGGGGCTGGTGCTGCTGAACCACTGACATTATGTAGGGCTGGGGCATCCCCTTGCACCTCAGCCTCTATAGATTGATCGACTGAACGATCACCCTCTTCCATAGTCAATGCGAGGATCTTAGACCTCCTAGACAAATAACACAAGGAGATTTCCTCCCATTAGTGCATATTTGTAATGTAATGTACTGTATGTATCAAACAATGATATTGAGCAGTTGTACTATGAAGAAAGAATATTCAAATAACATGTGAAAACAGAATTTAAAAACTAGCTCTGATACCACTAAAACATGTCACACCCTACCCCTCTGTAAGGCATAACATGATCCCGTAGTATACCTAATGAATTACCAACTTCGTCTACTGATAACCCATTAAATACACTACAAGGGATTTTAAAACTTTTCTTACTTCTTTTACAGTGGTGAGCACTATTTACAGGTGTTAAAAACTTTTTTGAACTGAAGTGAAACAGCTAACACATTTGAATTATTAGTAACTGTAAAAATTTTGGCGGAGTGCCATCTGTATTTCGAATAAAACAGTTCTTCCAAAAACCTGTAAAAAACACTTCAAATATATTTCTCAATCTCAATTCCAACATTTAATCAACACAAATCCACAATAATTTTTCAGTATTTTTAAAAGCTGAGATAAAAGAAATATAACACAATATTTACAAACCAAAATAATTTACAATTTATTTTACAACTTCAATGTACAATTTTAATTTACAACTGCTCAAAACCAAGAACACTATATACATACAGTGAACATACATTACAATATAAAATGCAGAATATGGTATACTCAATATACCCGATGACATCTCAGTGTAGTACTAGCAGCCTAGTCTGCTGCCCTGTCAGTCTGTCTACCTGCGACAGCAATGAAAAGCTATCGCTGAGTAAAATTTACTCAGTGGTGTACAATAACAATTTGAAATGCGATATATCAATCTTTTATTGACAGTTCACAAATCAAATGATTCACAATTCTATTTCACAATTTACAAAATTCATATAACACAAATTTGATCAAATAACTGAGTAACACAGTTTTGCCAATCAATAACACAATTCGATCAAATAATTGAAGAATACAGTGTTGCCAATCGATAACACAATTTAATCAAATAACTGAATAATACAGTTTTGCAAGTCAATAACACAATTTGGGCCATGACACAATTTTTACACACATGCCGTGTTGTACACCACGACAAGACACACTCATCCCCATAATCGAAATCAATGAGGGAGGAAGCTAGCTATATAATGAGTACTCATCCACACTCACCTCAGACTGGCAAGTCAAAGAGGGAGGAACATAATCACACTCACCTCAGACTGATAAGTCAAAGAGGGAGGAATATAATAACAGTGTCATGCCAAGTGTGAATCAAAACAATTTCAAATCACAATATTTCATACAAACCATAAATCACATTTTATCTCAAAATTTCCATTTGCAAAGTTGGCAACACAATAAGTTCCAAATAATATTCCCAAAACCAAAGCAATCAAAACTTATTCATAACTCATTTCTCCACATAAATTTGCTAGTAAAAGCAGTGAATATAAAAGTATTGTGCACGGACACAATTTAAAACTATAATGTTGAATTAAATTTTTAAGTAAAAAATGAGAAGTCAAAATTATTGTGCAGAAACACAATTTAAAACAATAACATACAAATAATAATAATTTATTTCAATTGAAAAATTCAAAAGAAATAACTATTGTGCACAAACACAATTTAAAATAATAACGTACAAATAATCATAATTTATTTTAATTGAAAAATTCAAAAGAATTAATTATTATGCACAAACCTTTGATATATGCCTCTTGGCTCTGACTCAGTGTTTTCTTCCCTTTCCCTGAGTCGTTGCTAACTGAGAAACACAATTTAAAGTATTTCAGTACTCATTTAAACAGTCTCTAAGAATAAGGTTCAATAATTAATTTATCGAATTCTATTATTTTCTTAGTCAACCTAATATGTTGACCCTTGATGCATTCTAGGTAAATTAGGTTTTAATGTTACTAATATGTCACATTCGATAGTCTCTTAGGGTTAGTACACGTTACCAAATTCATTTCTATGTATCTTGCATTTTCTTGCAATTTGCTGGATTCCGGGATACTAGTTTGACCTAGCCGGACAACCTAGTTCCCTCGGTTTTCGGGTTTCAGTCAAAACTACAAACTTGTAGATCTATGTCTTATTGCACGCGGGGCAAAATTTCAGGTCATTCTGAGTTATGTAGACCAAGTTATGGTCATTTTACTATTGCTGGTCAAAGTGCATCAAAATTGGTCACTTTAAGTCATTTTAGGTCAATTTAGGTTCGGCCAGTTTTTGGACCCGAACTTGTGCAAGCTGTTTGACTTGCTTATGGTCATTTCTGGGCTTTGGTGTCTTCATAAGACTTGTAGATATGGGTCTTAACTATTCATGGTCAAAATTTCAGGTCAATTGGACCTGTTTTGAGTGAGTTATGGCCTAAACACTAACTGCTGCCCAATTGGTCAATTTTCAGGCCTTATTTGCACTTAATCCGGATTTGGTTATTTTTTAAGCTACCTTGCAAACAGAATTTTGGCAAGCTTCCTTCATGAAAGTTGGCACATTTTGTGCCTAGTTTCACCTCCAATTGGTCTCATACCAATTGGAGCCACACTCTTAAGGTTCTAGGCCAAAATGCATACTGCCCTATTGCACTTCCTTTATTACTCATGAAATATCACTTTTAGCATTTACCAATTCACACATTCTTACCCAATCTGGTTTGTACCATAACCTAAACATATTTTACCACATAACAATCACATTCAACATATACCACAAAGTGCAGAATTTGTCAAATTCAATTACAACAATTTAACTACCTATTCATGCTCATTTACATGTCCAACTTCACACCATCACACATATACCCAAACTGCCATCACAACTAACACAATTCAACATTAATATTCCATCATCCAAACATGAAATAACATCCTTATGGTTCACCCAACCAGGCTGCCAATTCATGCATTACATTCCATTAATTCCCAAGCTTTAAATTTCAAATACACATCCACATATACTAAGTATACATCACCCAAATAATTTCCTACACACATATACATTTAATCAATCCTTTAATCTACCATTTAGAAGCAAGAATAAGCTGTCCTCAAAGTGTTTCCATGGCTGCCAAAAGTACACATCCCCTTTAAACATCAAACCTCAAAAATTTCTCCATAAATCAAGTACCCATAACATCCTTACAAACTTTAATAAAACAATAATAAAAAACTCAAACTTAACACTTTGGAAATTCTTCAAAACTCCACAAAAACTTTCATTTCTTGCTGCCTATCTACTGCCCATGGTGTGAGGATCATTTTTCATGAAGACACTTGCAAGAAATCAAGGCTTGATCATGGAGAACTTGAGCTCCATGCATGGTGCGGCCATGGAGTTTCTTTGGGAGAAATCTTCACTTCGGCAATGGAAGGGAATGAAGGTTGAAGATGAGTTTACAGATTTGTTAGTGGATTTACACCTGCCCATTTAATGGTTGTTTAACCCCATAGTGCTCCACTCACCATAAATAATGATATTATATGTTTAAATGTGTTAATTACTCAATTTGAATCCCATTTTTGCTATTTACATTAGGTACCACTAATTTAATTTTTCATGACATTTTCCAAATATAATATCATGTATTTTCAATGGACATTTAGGTCAAAAGATAACTCGGGATGTCAAATGCCCACAATGCCCCTGTTCGGATTGCATTCCCGATTTTCCGGTAACACCGGGTTTTGTCCGTTTTTCGATTTCTCACTTTTCTTTGTACTAATTAATTAATTTTTCTTTGATATTTCTAATGGTATTTGTACTTCAATTGATGTCTCTATAAGTCTTAAAAATGTTTTCCAGGGTTCCCTGCAGTCCAGGGCTAGTCAACGGTCCACACCGTGACTTCCCGGTGCGGTCACCCATCGCTAGGGTTCTCGGCTCGCTTAACTTGGTTACATTTCTTTGCTATTATTTTTCCTTTGTTTTTCTTGTATTTTCTTTTCTTGTATTTTATTATTTTATGTCTTCTCACTCATATCGAAGTGTAGTTCTAGGCATCCTAGCTGTCCGGACAACACTGGTCACCGGAACAGTAGAACGCACTACCGAACTTAGGGGTGTTACACTTAGTGAGTCGGTGTTGTGTAACGGGTTTTTGTTTAGGGGAGGGGGTTACTTTGTGTATTGTGATATTTTAGTTCGAATTTAAGAGAGTTCGGGTAAAAGCCTCTCCCGATCTCTTAGAGTAATCTGTTTAAAGTTTAAGTGAGGAATCTCGAATAAGAACTCTCCTCCGATCTCCTCATATTTATTAAATTTTAGGTGAGAATCGGATAAGAACTCTCCTCCGATTTCTTTATGCATTTGAAGTTAGCGTGAGGAAGCTCGGATAAGAACTCTCCTCCGATCTCCTCGTTTTTATTGAAATTTTAGTTGAGAATCGGATAAGAACTCTCCTCCGATCTCTTTATGCATTTGAAGTTAGCGTGAGGAAGCTCGGATAAGAACTCTCCTCCGATTTCCTCGTTTTATTGAAATTTTGGTTGAGAATCGGATAAGAACTCTCCTCCGATCTCTTTATGTATGGTTTGAAGATTTTTTTTTTAACGTAGGATCTCAAATAAGAACTCTCCTCCGATCTCCTCGTTTATTTAAACTTTAGATGAGAATCAGGTAAGAACTCTTCCCTGATCTCTCAAAATGTTTGTTATGATTGCATATCGTAAGGACCTTGGACTAAGGGTTCTGGCGCCTGAAGGCGCCAGGAACCCGTGCGAGGCTTCTCTTAACCCACTGATGCCTTATAACTAGGGAGGGGATACCAGACCGAGCTTTTTGCCGATCGCTTAGTGATCGCCCTACCAGAACTCTTTGGCAGGCACTATTCGATCTTTTTGGTTGCTAGTCTGGGATCCGATCTTATCTCGATCCCTACTGTACTATGTTACCTCTTGAGCTCGTTTAGTAGTTCGGCTTCATAACTTTTTCCTCCGATCTATTATTCAAAACTTTTATTATTTTTATTTGTTTAAAGAACCTCTCGTGTTAGGATACAGCTGCCAACATTTTATTAAAATACCTATACGTTGCCCGTAACCAGAAAACCTATATTTGAGGGTAATAAAGGCTAAGAACATGAACTGATAAAAGATAAACTCAGGGGGAATAATTATCTACATGGGGCTCTTTAGCATAACATGAACTTGATGAAAATTATGAGCAATGAAAACAAAGAAAATAAAAAGCAAGCACTTGATAAAGCAACGGTCTAGACACTTACCTGTGGGGGATTGAGTCTATTGAACTGTGGAGCCACAAATATTGTAGAACTGCGAGCTAATAGTCTGGGGCTTAATGCTTACTTTGAAATAACAAGTACCAAGTTAGAATGCAATTGAGCCGAAGTGACAGTGACCGGGTTGGAATGAGATTAAGCTTGGAGAATAAAATGTTGATATTAAGATGGTGAAGACGAAACTGAACTGAAAGATGGTATTGCAGAGTAGTGAACAAACTGAAAATGAAGAGTTTCAGGGTCCAACACTCCTTCAATATGAGATACTTAAGAAAACTTGTTTCTAAAGTTTCTCTACTTCGAAAGCTTAAAATAGCAGAGTAGCAAGACTGAATCAAATTTCAGAGCCTCTCCACTATAATTACCACCTTTTTTCCCATTTTTTTTTTCCTTTTTTCAACAGTTTTGCATGCAGGTATTTATAGGGAATGGGTGCTCCTAATGAAGGGTCAGGATCTCTCCTGAGGGAGATGGAAGGTTTGGATTTTAAAGGAGATGATCTAATGCTTGAGAATTGAAGGGGATCAAAATGAACGACTGAGATCCCATTCAGAATATTTTGTCCTTTCTGTTTTCCAATCCAACGGCTCAAGATCTTCTTGTCAAGGCAGATCCGAAGGCTGAGAATAAAAGGCGCCGGTCCTGTCGTCTTCTTTTTGATCCAAGGGCTCTGGGTTTGTCCTTACAAGTAAGATCAACGGTGGAGATTGAGATGTACAGAACTGCCATGACATGTCCTGGCGCCTGTCAGCAATGTGGGCGATTCTGCAAATGAGGAGTGCGGTGAAGATTTGATCTCGCCTGCAACGCTTTAACTACCTCAGCTCTGATTATGACAACAGTTATTGGAAGTCTTTTATCCTCTTTTCCGATCTCTATTCCTTCCGATCTCTATTCCTTCCGATCTCTCAGCTATGACTCTTTTTCGATCTCTCTCACATCAGGTCCCTCATCACTTCCTGATGAAATTTGGTTCTCAATGGTTCTCTCGATGATGTAATCCGATCTCTTGGGATCGTCCAATTGATGAAATCTGACCTTGTGAAAATGAAGTTAAATTTCTGATCTCTGATGCGCCTACCCGATCTGGTTCCTAACTAAATCATTTTTAGCCGATCTGTGACTCTGGACATTTGCCCGAACCCGAGGACCCTAGCTAACCGATCTCATCTTATTTCATTCATGGTGTTTCTGGAATCTTCTCGCGACGTGTCAGCCAAAATGGGCGGATTCCGCTAATCGATGCATTGCTTGGGGCACTGTGAGCATTGAATGCTCAAACAGGTATAAATAGGGGGAGGATTTCTCATTTGCTCCCCTATGTCATTTTCAGCTTTCTGCTTACAACTTCGATCTTCTCTCATTTCTTCAAGTTTTTCCAGCTTCGATCACACTCCGGTAAGGACTTTAATCCCTCTCTTAGTTAATTCCTTTTGTTTTTTTTTTGAAAATGAGTGGCGTCGAAGGTCAGAGAGCGGCGAGCCCCCCTTCAGTTCATGTATCGTGGACGTCGGATGAAGTTGAGGTGACCAGGCCAAGTGGCCGACCCGGGCCTCCTACGACTTCCACTTCAGCTCACGGTCGAGCAGCTCAGTCAAGAGAAAACCTTCCCGTGGACGAATTGCCGTCAGTCCTTAAGGAAACCGATCTGCAAGTCATTAGTCAAGAGTACAACCTTCGGACCGATTTGTACGAGCTCATCAGATGCCATGGCGATCTCCGAGCCGATCATTTCTTCGACGAAAATGATACGATTATGGTGTACGAAGAGCAATTAAAAGCCGAGCTACGGTTTCCCCTTAATGACTTCTTCAAGGATGTTCTGAAGTTTCACCACATCAGTATAGCCCAAGTGCATCCGAACTCTTGGCGGATCCTGGTGGCTTTCAGGGGCCTCTGCCGAGCCAAGGGACTCGATCCTACAGCGAAGGTGTTTGCCGAGCTGCATAGGCTTACTCGTCAAAATGACGACGAGTACTGGTTCTTTCAAGCGAAGCCGCACTGTGGGCTCTTTACCGATCTCCCCTCTTCACTGAAAAATTGGAAGAATCGCTTCTTTATTTTGAGGTGCAAGATTCCGAACGGCTTTGAGGGGATCCCACGGAGTTGGCAACACCTGGTTGCTCCGACCCCGAAGAAGATCGCCCTGAGTAAGGACGAGAGCGTCATGGTAATGGAGCTAAAGGATCAGGCGGCCACTCAGAAGTTCTCCTGCTTAGATGCGGTGATGGCCGAACTGCACCATTGGATGATGTGGTTGGTTACTGGCGAGGAATACAACCTTCATCTCTCTGACCTCAGCCCTGGTACTTTCTATATCTCTGATCTCTGGGCCTTAGCGAACTCACTGACTTTTCTTTGTGCAGGTATGGTGGGCAGCGAGGCTTCCAAAGAGAGCCGAAAGCGTAAGAGGGAGGTCTCCAGGAAAGTGCGGGAAATGAAGCGCGCCGAGGCCTCACAGACGCCAAGGCATGATTCAGGAGAGGTGCCAGGAGGCTCGTCCCGACCCTCGGGACAGCCGGTCCCTGAAATAGAAGTAGCTCGGTCTCCTCCTCAATAAGAAGAGCCACCGCCTCCACCTGCTCCTTCAAGTGCGGAAGGTGGTCCTTCCTAACCCAATGTGAGGACCTTCTCTCGTGGTGCCCAGGTCCTCATTCATACTTTGGAGAAGAATCATACTGTTCGGGAGAACCCGAGTTTGGCTAAGGTTCTGGGAGCTTCCATCTGCCTCCAGGAGGATCGGCATAGGCTGACCTCGGGCAGCATCGACATTTTCCTGGCCTAGACGATGAGCTTGAGTGTGGAGAGCTTGGTAAACCAGCATATCATCAGGGAAAAGGCTCATCATCTGAGGCAGGAGATCCTGAAGGCAGTCCAGGATGCAGCTTCCGCTCGAGCTCAACTTTCATCTGCCCAGGACTATATAGCTGAAATTGAGGGTCGGATGAAATCCTATGAGGATAAATTGGCCGAGTAGGGTCATGAACTCGAAGAAGCTTGGGCGCTCCAAACTGCTGACGTTGCTCGCCTCACTGAAGAACTTTGAGCGAAAGAAGAAGAGGCAGTGACGAGGGAGGCCGGTGCTTACGTGAACGCCCACGGCTACCTTTTGGCCGAGCTCAGGAGGCATTATCCTGAGGAGGACTTCTCTTGGATGGTGGACCTGGCTCCTCAAGACGAAGAGGAGAGCGAGGAGGAAGCTGAGGGAGATAGAGAGGGTGAGCGAAATGTAGAACAGGCTGGGGGTGATCCTCCAGCCGAATGACTTGTATTTTTTTTACTTTGAAATGAAATGAAATTCTCTCTTTTGTTCAATGACTTGATGAGATTGGAAAGTATCTAAGTTGTACAAGCGCTTGAATGTTTGAACATGTTAGAACATTAAACTTAAAAGCGATTATTAATCTATGTATGAGAGGTCGGAAAAACATTATAAGCATGAGATCGGCCTAAGCCGAGAACAAACAACGGATAGAACTTTAGGTCATTAAAATTGGAAACTTGATTTGAACACTTAAGATCGGAAACACCATTAAGTCGAACTGCCACCTTAACTTCATTAAACGATTATCCACAATATTTATAAAGGAGAGATCGGAAATAAGACTGGATGACACGGAGACCTGATGCTGGTTTGATTTCCTTTGTTGAGAGATCGGAAATGAGGTTGAATGGCATGGGGACCTGATATTGGTGTGATCTCCTTTGTTGAGAGATCGGAAATGAGATGGCATGGGGACCTGATATTGGTGTGATCTCCTTTGTTGAGAGATCGGAAATGAGATTTGATTAAATGCGGGATCGGTTTATTTCCGAATCAAGTCACTTGTAACCGAAGAAGGTCAGTTGGGGGTCGATTCTCAAAGTTCATTGACTTCAAGGATTGGCCAAAATATGGTGTCAACAGATATTATCAAAAACTTGGATCATAATCAATAAAACTTAATTGCTACTCATGTTCAATCTTACACAACAATTACAGATTATGAAGACGAACTAGCAATTGATCAAATCAAACAATTAACTAATAGGCTTTTTTAGCAAAGCATTCAACAGATCAAAAATAATTAAATCAGAAAACAATAGATATTCAAAAAGACATAATTTAAATTAAGAACCTGGTCTCACAAATCATACATAAGAACTTGAATCCCTTGAACTAAATTAAAAACTTAGCCACTTATGTTCATGGCTTACAGAAAAAATAAAGAAAGATAAAGAAGAAAGGTAAAAAGAAAGAATAGAGAACGAAGGTGTTCTATGGAGAACGAAGGTCTAAATTGGGATGCTCTTAGCTGCTGCCCAAAGACGTATTTATAGTCAAAAACCTAACCCCAAAGATAGGAACCAAACTAGGAAAGGTTTTGAAATTCAAAAGACAGATTTTCAGCCTGCATTCACTTCTCTAGAATCAAGGCTGATTTTCAGCGACTTTCTTTCTAAATCTGCCTCTGCCCTCTTCAAGAAAGTTGTAGCCTATTTCTTAGCTTTCCAACGGGTACTCATTTTCCCAAATTCGAGGTCTACAACCCAAGTTATGGCCCAAAAATCGGGACTGATTCAGACAGATGGTCCAGCCCATAGTGACGAATTTATTGCCGTTTTTTACTATTAAAATGGCCTCATCTCATGTCCAACCCTTCATAGAAGTTGTAGAGGTGGCTCTTGAGGTTCAATTGGGCTAGGGCTGGCTTCATTTGGACATCTGAAACTCCAGATACAAAATAAATACTGAAACTGTTCATGACACATCAAGTCTGGGCTTTTGCAATAGATCCATAGCTCATTTTGTCAACCTTGGAGACTGATTTGGGCTTTGGTCCTTATTTGTCATTTGAAGTGCTCTATCTTAGCTTTTCAATGGATTAAACAGCACTCAATTTGGAGACCCGCAACTTTAGAAACACCTGAAAAATACAGCAAAAGTTAAATGCTGAAAATTTCTCCATTTAACACAATTATTCCACAACTATCTAAAAATATGTCTAAATGATAAATATATTTTAATCAACTGAATTAAATATAAAAACACACTAAAAACACTAAATGTGATGGGAGTAAAATTAATAAATTATGCACTTATCAAGGTTTTAATTCACGTTTTCTTTGTAGAGGAAGAGATAAGGAGAGGGGGAGAATTTTTATTAAAATTTTTTTAACAGTGTTAAGTCCAATTTTGAAACATTTTATTACAATATCTGAGTCATAGAAATAAATACAAATACTCGTCTCTCTCATCACATCAAAAAACCCATCTCATTCCCAGGATGTGTTTGAGTTTAGCATTGGCTATTGAATCCATACTCAAAGCTTGTAAATCAAATGGTGTTGATCTTAGTCCCAATTTTCAGATGGTTTCTTTTAGGCTTAGGACCTGCATATTTAAATGGGTGGCTGAGAACTCATATCAAGATCTCTACCATTTGCTGCTCCAAGCATTTGATGAGTTGAAGAGGCTTTCAGGAAGTGCATTTCAAGCACTAAGGTGGAGGTTGACTAGAGGTGGGGAAAACAGCATAATGCAAGAACAAAATCATCCATCTTCTTCGTCTGTTAAAAATTGCTTTGTCTTAATTATTGCTTACTCATTAATATTATTCAAATGACTTTGCTCATATTGCTTACTACTAACTCTGACCAAATTGGTGATTAATTTCCTTATATCTTTTCTTGCCCTGCACTGTCCATGGAATCAACAAAGTTGAGCTTCTTGTTGTAACTTAGAAGCTCTCTCGCTGTCAGTTCAGATATCTTGGGTCTTGGATTGTAGCAGGGTAATTAGCAAAGCTGCTTGTAAAGAGTTTATTTGCTCTTGAATCTTAGCTTTGGATCTCTGGTTCTGCAGCTTGAGTGGGAGCTACTGCTATTGTTTATTTTTGGGTTTACTTTGTTTTTTTTTTTTTTCCTTTTTTTATTTAGTTCAATGGAATCACAATTGGTGACAGACATATGACATGTACAACTTTCTCTTATAATAACTCTCAAATAGATTTTGTTTCAATTCTGCGGCAACAGAAAATTATAGAATACAAAAACTAATATTGAGCCTGCTGGTTGCAACAATTAATAAGTAATTATTAGAACAAATTATTCTTGAAACTCTTATTCCACATTAGCTGTTTATAGATTTTGAGATGTCTTCATAACTTATTAGATTTGTTAATCTCAATAATTTTATTGTATAAAAGGATTTACAAATTTTGAATATTGATGCCGATTTGATATCTAATCGACTCAATTAATTTAAAATTAAGATTTAATTATTGTTTATTTGTATTTATAGTTTTACGGTTGCTATGGAATTTGTCACATGGATTCTTCATAATCTCTTAAGCCTTGGAATGCTTCATAGGGCTCTTTCCATTGATTGGGTCCAACTGACAAAAAATAAGGGTTACCATTTAAATTTTATTTTTGATATGCAACATAAGTGATTCTATACAGTTATAAATAAATATATAAATATATAAATATAGTTATCATTTTGACACTTTGAAAAAAAAAAGAATTTGTATAAAATTAAAAGTTCTAGTCATTAAAAAAATTAATTTTAATTATTATTAGAAGCTAAATTTCATTATCAGAAAGCAAAAGAAATGAAAGCATCCTTCATGGAACCTTAATAGCTAAAGAAACTCATAAAAGAAATGGATATGTCATTGGTTGCTTTCCGCAGTTCCTTAATTTCCTTTTTTCCTTTCACATTGTCAAAATTTCCATAGTTGCTAACCCATGGATTAATAAAGTCATCAGAATATTAAAAATTTATTAAATGGTGTGGTGGGCTCTAAATGGGACAAAGAAGAACCTCTTTCCTTATTACACATGTAGAATTATTTAATCTTAATTTGTAGAAAGACAAAAACACCCATGTCTCCTAATCCTCCACGTATAGCCATTTTAGTTAAAAGGCCTAATTTAATAGAAAATAAAACAGATTACTCATCTGATTACCGAAATCAATAGTTTTTATTATATATATTATTGAGATATAATTTTATTTTTTAAACAAAATATACAATTTTCTTTTTAAATTTTAATATATTTTTATATTCATCATCTACAATATGTATTATAAAATTTAAAAAAAAAAGAAAAATTTACTTAACTATAATTAATTTAAATCTTTATAAATATATAACATTAGCACCCAATTCAATTCAATTCTATCAAAAAAATTTAATTCAAATGAGTTTATAAGAAATTTTTTATATTTTATTATTTAAAATAATTAATAACAAAAATGAATGTATTTATTTTCACATTTTACCTTTATTTACAAAGGAATAAACATAACTTAAATAAAGATATGCTTTGGGTATGTAATAAAAAAAATTCATTAAATTAGTTGAATTTTGGCTTGATCAAAAAGCAAAAGAAGGTCCTTCCTGGAACCTCATCTCATTTGTGAAATCGATGTCTCAATAGTTTCTTCTCATGTTTCCTTTTCATTCGGTTGTCAAATGAGTCTATTGAATTCAGGTTTACCACCAGCCCCACCTAACCAATGTGATTATTTAATATCTTTGCAATGAATTTAATATTTTTGGAAAAAAAAAAAAACAAAAACCAATGGGATTAATGAATGAGAAATATTAAAAAAATTGTTAAATGGTGTGATGGCCGAATTTCATGATCAGAAGGCAAAAGAAATTAAATGAATTTGCTAAAGGGTTTTGTTTAATTTAATAAGAATTAAAATACTATAAACTTTTCTTCGAAATTAAATAAGAATTTATTTAATAAGATTATATAATTGTATTATGAATCAAAATTGAACCATTATTCTAAGGACTTGTGAAAAGTAAAATGCCTTTTTTTTTCTCCACTTCTCAAAAAGTAAGTTATTAATATTAGACTATCTTAGGTAACTTACTCCCTGAAAAGTAGAGTCATCGGGAAATAATTTATTTGAACTAAATAAGGCATAATACAAAAAGATTAACCGGTGGTTAATTCTTTTTGGATAGGGGCAGAGTCAGCAAATTGAGTCAATGAAGTCAAAAAAAAATTATTTTGCTTGATTTAGAGGAAAGAAAATATTGCATAGAATGATAAATTATCTACCGGAAAAAAATATAATAATATACATTAAATATATATAACAACAATCAAGTAAAAAAAAATTCATAAAATAATAAATTTTTGCTATAATCTTAAATTTATGATTGTTTCTAACAAGTTTTTTTTTTAAAACATTTTTCAATATATGTAATCAAATAATTATTTAATAATTAATCTTTCGCTTGAGTTCAAAATTGAGTCTTTATAATTCTCATTGCAAAATGTACTCTTTAACACTTGTAGTTGTATAGATAATATTGATGCTAATTTCACAAGCCAACAAACTAATGGATACACTAAATTTTTTATATATTATTTGTCAACTATTAAAACAATAAGTATAATTATTATCAATTTAAATTAATTTAAATACTAATTATTATATAATAAGCATAATAATTATCAAAATAATAAGTCTAAATTTAATAAATATAATAATATTTTAAATATTTTAATGGAATAAAATTATTTTAATTATTATATAAGTAATTTAATATATATATATATATATATATATATATATATATATATATAATTTTCTTTTAAAAAAATTAAGTGGAGTCAATTTTTTTTTTGTTCGAAAGATAAGAACACACGCACTTGGATTAATGACAAGACTGGATCGCTGTTAAAACCATGACAATTTTAACAGAGTCTTTGGTCCTTTATAATGTAACATCCTCACTATAGGTAGTTCCGTACATTCCACTGTTCCGACGACTAAAGTTTGTTCGGACAGTTAGAATGTCTGGAACCACACTTAAATTAGAGTGAAGAATCATAATTAAATTAAATAAAGATCAATTAAAGTTAAAGAAAAATAAAAGAAGTGGAGTACAAATTGGTTAAATGAGCACAAGATACAGGCGATGAGTAACCCTACTGAGAAGCGACTGTGGATTCAGTTGCTACTCCAAACTCATGTAGGACATTGTAAGACCCTCAATTAAGATTTAAATGAGATATTATTATGAATTAATAAGTCAAAAAAATGAAAAGAAACAAGCACAAATAAGCAAATTAAAAGCTAACGTGAAAAATGAAATTAAAGACTTATCGGGTATTATGGAAAAAAATGAACAGAAACCCGGTAAGAGAAAAATTTGGTCAATCAAATTTGAGAGATCAAAATTGACCAAAAGTGAGATAAAATAAGTTAATGAAGATGGATTAGCTAAATTAATCAAGATTAGTAAAAGTAAGTATAATTAACAAAAAGTAAAAATTCAATGATTAAAGATTTCAACTTATTTACAACTTTATCATTCCTCTTATTTACAAAAGTACCATTATGTCTTAAAATAATATAAATATCTATAAAAAAAAAAGAAATTATCTTCTTCCTTCTTCCTTAACATTGTCGGCCAAACACACACACACACACTCTCTCTCTCTCTCTCTCTCTCTCTCTCTCAATTTCTACCATTGTTACACAATCTCCAAGCTTCAAAACCCTAATTATTTTTCATACTTTCCATAGGAAATCAAGAGTAAACCCTAAATTAAGCCCTAAATTGAAGAAAGCATACAAGCATTTCAAGGATTTTAGAAGATTGGTGAAGAGGAGGTGTTGACCAAATCAAGGTAAGCTATGTTCTAAGCTTTGATTATAGTGAATTCATGAAATTTAAGCTCGATTGTGGGATTTTCTTTAAAAATTGATTGGAATTTTGGGTGTTTTGAAGAAGGGGAATTCGGTCAAAAGGGGAAACAAGAAGGAAGGTCAAAAGTTGGTTGGATTGGAAGCTAATTGAAGTTGATTGAAGCTTGTGTAGAAGGTTAGTGCTATGAAACTCTTTAAATTTTGAAGTTTTGGCAAATTGAATTAGGGTTTCATGAAATTAGGATTTTCCATTCTTGTGACCTATTTGATGTGTTTATGCCTAAATTAAGACTATTTGGTATGTAATTGTTGTGAAATGTTGATGATATGGCAAACCAATTGAGTGAATGTAGTGTTATGCCTTGGAACTGGTTCTGGACAGTTTGAGTCCAGTAAGTTCAAATACTCATAACTTGAATTTCACAAATCCAATTATTGTGAAACCAATGAATTACCGACTCCGTCTACTCATACCCCTCTGTAAGGCATAACATGATCCCGTAGTATACCTAATGAATTACCGACTCCGTCTACCGATAACCCATTAAATACACTACAAGGGATTTTAAAACAATTTTCTTACTTTTTGAAAGTGGTGAGCTTTTATAGCAGGTATTAAAAACATTTACTTGAAGTTTTAAGACTAGTTAAAATTTTTGTCCATTTTTATTTTTTCGCAAATTTTGAAAAAATTTCGGTAGAGTGCCGGCTGTATTTGAGAAAAACAAAAAATTTTACCTGTAGAAAACACTTCCAAATATATCACTTCAACCAAAATCAACCACCAAATTCAACTCAACACAATTTCTCCCAACTCCATAATTCAAATCAATATTTCACAACTCAAAATGTCAATTCAATTATTTCCAAAATTAGTAATAATTAAATTCATACACATTGCATTAAAGAAAAATTCATTTACATTCATCAACCCAAAAATTACATCAGAAAATCTAAAATAATATTATTACAAAAACTATACAACTGCTCAAGACCAGTTTATACATGTACATACAGTTACATACACCAAAATAAACATTACAATCAGGGTATAAAATTATACCCGATAAAATCTCAACGATGTAGTTCCGAGATCCTCAGCAGCTCACTCTGCTGCTCTACTAGTCTCTTTATCTGCGACAGCAACAAACAGTCATCGCTGAGTACTTTGACTCAGTGGTACACAACATACTAAAATAACATTTTATGCATAATTCAAATCACATTTATTCAAATATGGTGCTGAAAATGAAAAGTAGATACAAAAGACAATTTATAATTTTAGTCAAAACAGTATCATTTCAGAAGTCTCAAAACAATTTCATAAAAACACACAGTTATATCATGCCATCAGTACAATGTTCATCTCAATAGCCAGAGGCTTATGAGGAATCTCAAGGCTAGCTAGCTCAATCTATGGGTACCCATTCAATTTCTTCCTCTACTGGCACACACCTTAACACTTCAGCCAGAGAGGGAATCAAAATTCAAAACTAATTTCTCCCACTAGTCATGCTAGTGAGGCATTCAAATATATGGTCATGACACTGTGGTTTCAAAACTATCTTAGCAATTTACTAAACATTTATTGCCAAATCAAACACATACAATTAAACTTTACAACAATTTAGGTCAACACAATTTGTTCATTTCAATCACAAAGTTGCAATAAAAATAAATCACAATTCATTTTATACAATTGCAAAAGAAATTTAAAGACAAATTTTATGTTGTGCACAAACCTTGTGCGAGTCGCCTCTAAGCCTTGACTCGATGTCTCGGGTTCTTTCCCGGTATTTTTTTCAACTGGAACACACAATTTTACAGTGTTTCAGTATCACAATTTATAATAAATCCACGAAAGAATTTCACAATTACTTATTTTGAGCCCTAATATGCTTAAATTAACGTTCTTAAAATTTTGCCTTTCGGGGTTACTATTCACGATACTATTCAAGTCAAATTGTTGACTTTCTCATGCTTAATAGGTATGAAAATTTCAATTTCACCCACATACCACATTTTGGTTACCTAATTTGTTGGTTTTGGTTGTTTCCTCAAATTTTAAGTCTCTTAGGTGAAATTTCAAAATTTCAGATTTGGTGTCCTGTTTTGCACTGTTCCATTGGTCATGTTACTCTTGGAATTTGGCAAAGTGGTCTTCATAAAACTTGTTCCTTATTGTCTTAAATTTAATTTCCTTTTTGAATCACTCCATTTGGAGTTTTTTAGCCCAAGTTATGGCTATTTGAACATGGCTGGCCGGATTGGTCTAACCCAGAATTTCTGGGCACCTAATTTGGTTCTGGCAGTTTTGAATCACTAACTTTGGGTGGCAAAATGACTGGGTTATGGGCAGAATTTGGGTTGGTGTTCTTCATGAAAGTTGTAGTGCTATGTCATACCTTTCCAATGCCACAAAAATCAGGCCATTTGGACCTGTATAGCTCCATTTATAGCCAAATGAACAAACACTATTTATTTGGTCATTTTGGTACAGTGGCAGTGCACTACACCCGAGTTTGACCTAATTGTTCACTAGGCTATGGTTATTTTCTGGGCATGCTTCCTGAATGAAAAATGGTCCATTATGTGTTTAGTTTCATTCCCAATTGGCCTCACACTAATTGGGTTGGTAAATTTTCAGTTTTGGTCCCTGAAAGGGACCTAGGTCAAGCTGCCAGAATCTGATCACTAACCAATCCAAATTGTAACTTGGTTCTAGCAATTCACACACACCACAAATGGTCACAATTGACCATTTCTCAACTCAAGTAAGGTCAATGGCATCAATTGACCAATTCCACAAATTTTTCCCAATTTTCCAAGATGCCAAGAACCCTAATTACTCATTTATGTAATTCAATGAAATTAAAGTGTACATATATTGTCCATACAACTAATTTACCTCAATTAGCCATTTAATTTCATCAAAATCACTCAATTCCTAACCTCACTTAGGCTGGCTGAAATCCCAATTCCTCCCCCAACAATTGTTTTCTTTTCATTTTAAGTAACTTTCTTGGTTAATTAAGCCATAAACACAACAAATAAGCTAAAATTTTCAAGTTAAATTATATACCTCCACTTGAATTCTAATTCTTCATTTCTTCCCCTCTTTTCTTCTTTCTTTCTTGCTTAATCACCTTGTCTAGTGTAGATTGGAAGCTTTTTAGGGTTTAGGGTTGGAATTTATGGGATAAAATCAAGTGATTCAAGCTTTAAAAGCTTGTTAATGGAGGTTGAGCAAATGGTGGGTTATGGGAGTGGTGGCTGCCGAAAATTTGGAGAAGAAGGAGTGATTTTTCTATTTTAATTTTAATGTATTTTATGTCTTTCATATGCTTTTGACTTGGTCAATTTATGTAGAAAAATTAAAATTATTTATGATGTCACATATGAGCTCATCATGGTGATGTAATAACTTTTCTTTTCTCTTTTTCTATTTTCATTTTTTTTAATTAGTTCTTTAATTTAATTTCCGATCCCAAAATTTTCATTTCTCCGATTTTATTGAACAGTTAGGTCAGGAGTCAGCTCTAGGGGTGAATTGACTAAATTGCCCTTCGCTGGTTCAATCCGGTTTGCAAGTTATTCCATATTTCTTCCGGATCCCTGACCTAATTATTTGACCTGCTTAACAATTCTTTTCTGTGATTTTCTCTTTTCTACTGTGTTCAAAATAGTTCTCAGGACGCGGCGTCACATTTTTCGGTTTTGAATTCAGGTTAAGACTGACATCGCAGTCACTTCCCGGAAATGTCAACCATCGCTGTGACTCCCTGCTCATTTAACCTCTTGTATTCTATTTTTCTTATTTATACTTAACTATCTAGCAATTACTAATTATTTGTATTCAGGGCTTATCTAGGTGTCTTAGATGTGATTCAAATCTCCTTAATTGTCCGGACCGACACCGGTCACCGGAACAGTAAAAATATACCAGGCTACACAAATAGGGGTGTTACAATTCTCCTCTCCCCCCTTAAAATAAATTTCATCTCGAAATTTTACCTGGTATCAGTCTCTAAACAGCTGTGGGTGCTGTCTCCTCATGTCCTCCTCTCGTTCCCAAGTAGCCTCCTGGCCTGAATGATGGTTCCACAGCACCTTCACTAACGGTATCTGCTTGTTCCGTAGCTGCTTCACCTCATAAGCCAAAATCTCTATGGGTTCTTCCTCATATGTGAGGTCTGGATTCACTTCAATTTCTTTCACTGGTAGTACATGAGATGGGTCAGATCTATACCTCCTCAACATCGATACATGGAAGACGTTATGTATCTTCTCCAACTCTGGAGGTAGTGCCAAACGATATGCCAAAGGACTCACTCTCTCCAGAACCTCATATGGCCCAATGAAACGAGGACTCAGTTTCCCCTTTCTGCCAAATCTCATAATTTTCTTCCAAGGGGAAACCTTGAGGAATACTTTCTCACCCACTGTATACTCAATATCCCTTCTCTTCAGATCAATATAAAACTTTTGACGGTCTGATGCAGCTTTGAGTCGATCTCTGATTAATCTGATTTTCTCCTCAGTCTGCTGAATAATTTCGGGCCCAATCATCTTTCTTTCACCCACTTCATCCCAACACAACGAGGTTTCACATTTTCTGCCATATAAAGCTTCATATGGAGGCATTCCAATGCTTGATTGGTATGGAGGCATTCCAATGCTTGATTGGTAGCTGTTGTTGTAAGCAAACTCAATCAAAGGCAAGTGTGTGTCCCAACTGCCCTCAAACTCAATTACACAAGCCCGTAGCATGTCCTCCAAGATCTGAATTACCCTCTCAGACTGGCCATCTATCTGTGGGTGGAATGCCGTATTGAAGTTCAATCTAGTTCCTAGGGCTCTCTGAAGACTACCTCAGAATCTTGAAAGAGAGGTTTTAGAGCACTAACCTCTTATTGATCACTTCTTGACTTGTGTAAACTTTGAAATTCTTTCATTTCTTGGCAGCCAAACTCTTCCTTATGGTATAGGGATAAATTTTAGTGAAGGGAGTTTAGGGTTTTGGGGTGAGATGTAGGGAGAAATCAAGCTAGGAGAAAGTGAAAATGGTGGGAGCATGGAAGAGTGATGGTTCGGCCATGGTGAAGAAAATGAAGAAGATGACCGTTTCAATTTTGTTTTATCTCCTTTTTAACTCTTCCTTATCCCTTAATAACTATTTGTTAATTTCCCATTGGTCAAATATTTTAAATGATATCATTATACATCATGCTTATGCAATAATTTCTATTTCTTTTTCTTTTCCTTCTTTTCTCATTTTCCTACCATAATTCATAATTTTAATTTATTTTATGTGTTTTAATCTCTCTCATTTTAATTGACATTTAGGTCAAAATTCAACTCTGGGGTTGAAATGACTAAAATGCCATTCATTAAGCTTATCGGGTTATTTTTGGTTTGTACCGATTAATAAATTTTTTTGAATTTTCTTTGACATTTTTAATATCATTTATACCTCAGTAAACCTTTAATTAAGTCCCAAAAATTATTTCTTAGGGTTTCTCGCTGGTGTGGGGTCAGCAACTATCTTCGCAGTCAATTCCCAGTAAGGTCACCAATCGCTGTGACTTCGGCTCGTTTAACTCATTTGCAATTCATTTCTTTTATTTTTCCTTAATTTTCTTGGTCTTTATTCAGTCAATTTATGCCTCCTCACTCTAGTTTGAGTGTAGTTCCAGACATCCTAGCTGTCCGAACAGACATTAGTCATCGAAACAATAAAATGTACGGACTACCTAAAGTAAGGGCGTTACATATATATTGTGCTTGTGTCAATGGAGGAGGTAAAACTTTCAATCCCATTTTTCTTAGAATTCTTTAACGATGAAAACTTAAACTTCGATTTGTTTAATTTTGAAATATCTTGAATTACTTATTTTTTATATTTAATTTAAAAAAATTAATTTTGGGAATTATATATATATATATATATATATATATATATATATATATATATATATATATATATATTAAATTTAAAGCATATAAATAAACTTATAAAATCATATCACTTGTTTAAGAAAGTAATTTAAAATTTTGTTATTTATCTTTTTCTTTTAATACGGTTGTCATTAGTATTTACTGACATATAAAAATATTTATAATATTTAGAATTTAAAGTCATCTATTTAAACTGATTTTATTTAAAAATATAAATATTTAGAATTTAAAAGTATAAAATATTTAAATTTTTATTTTAACTAACTTCTTATTTTCTTTTAATTATTACTTATAAAAATATTTATAATTTAAAAAATAAAAAATATTTATTGAAAAAAAATATGTTATGATTTGTTTATTTAATCATTTAAAAATATTTCTTCTTAATTATTAGTTGTATAAAATATCTAAATTTAAAATATTAGATAAAAATTCTAATCAGTTTGAGGGAATTAAAATTTAGACGATAATATATATATATATATATATATATATATATATATATATATATATATATATATATATATATATATATATAAAGTTATAGCATACAAATAAGTTAACAAATTATATCACTTGTTTAAGCCGATTTTATTTAAAAATATAAAATATTTAGAATTTAAATAGTATAGAATATTTAAATTTTCATTTTAATTAATTTTTTATTATCTTTTAATTATTAGTTATAAAAAATATTTAAAATTTAAAATATAAAAATATTTATTACACAAAAAATATTAGGTGGTTTGCTTATTTAATTATTTAAAAATATTTTATTTTAATTATTAGTTGTGTGATATATATATATATATATATATATATATATATATATATATATATATATATATATATATATATATATATATATATTCATTAAAAATTATTTATGAAATTTGAGAATGTATTTTTAAAACTTATATTAATATATATTTAAATAATTATTCACTAGAAAAATATTTATGAAATTTAAAAATTTACTTTAAAAAAATTGTTATATTTAAAATTTAAAAATTTAATATTAACAATTTAAATATAAAAATTTTCAATATGATATATGTGTTTTTTCTTCTATTTTATTTGTACTTTTACTAATATATGATAACTATTAATTAATTTATTTCAAAATTTAAAATTAAATGATATATTATCAAATACAAAATTATATTCACTACTATTAAAAAATTTATATATTAATACTTGAAATAAAATCAATTTTTTTTACTTAAATATTTTTAAATTTCAATTACTAAAATTTTATTTGATTAAAAAAATAATTATTAAAAAATAATTTTTTTTAATTTAAGTATTGTTTAGATTAGAAAAAGGGTGAGTTTTTTTTTTAAATTATATTACTATATATAAATAATTATTCACTAGAAAATTATTTAGAAAATCTAAACATTCATTCTTAAAAATATTTCTTATATTTAAAATTTAAGAATTTTAATAATAATAATTTTAAAATCGCCATATTTTTTTAATTTTATTTATCATTTTGTTGATATATGAAACAAAATTAATTAATTTAAAAAAATCAAAAAATAATATATTAATTAACTTATTTCAAAATTTAAAATTAAATGATATGTTATTAAATATAAAATTATTAATTACTATTAAAAAATTATATATTAACACTTGAAATAAAATCAATTTTGTATTTAAATATTTTTGAATTTGGATTGCTAAAATCTTACCTTATTAAAAAAATAATCAAGTAAATATTTAACTCAAATTTTAATTAGATTAGAAAGAGTTAATTATTTTAATAAAAAGTATGTTAAAATACATATTTAAATAATTATTTAGTGGAAAATTATTTATGAAATTTAAACATTTGTCTTTTAAAAACATTTCTTATATTTAAAATTTAAGAATTTTAATAATAACAATTATATTTTTTTGTTTTATTTATCCTATTACTAGTATATGATAACTAATTTAAAGAAAACATAAAATAATCTATCAATGAACTTATTTCAAAATTTAAAATTAAATGATACATTATCAAATACAAAATTATATAAATTATTATTAAAAAAATTTATATATTAGCACTTGAAATAAAATTACAATTAACTAAAACTTTTATTATTCATAAAATTTTAAAATATGATTATGAAAATATAAAATAAAGAGAAATATATATTAAATTATATTATTAAAGTAAAATAATAAATATTTTGTGCAAAGCGTGGGTAAAATGAATAGTTTAAAATGGATTTCACAAAATTTATATAACATTTTATGAATTAAAATACCCTTTTCAAAAAAAATTTTCCCACTCCATCTTTTGTTTAACCATATATCAATTCTACTTAAAATTAATTAAGGTGCCCATTTATGTCACACCAAGATATGCATGTCATGTTATCGTAGATAGCTCATTATAATTAATATAGGATAAATTTGTGTTGGATTCAGGAAAAAAAATTTAAAAGAAAATGAAAATCATAAATTAGTTTTTTATCTATTTACTATTAATTTGCGCAGACATCTATATAAGATATTTTATATTTTTCTGAACTTTTTAATATTTAAATTTATTATGCACTCAGTAATGACATTACATTATTTATGTTGTTATAGAAATCTCTTATATTATAACACATGAATTTATTTTATATTTATTATAATATTATTAGTTGATTTATATGTTTGTTAATTGTTATAAATTTATTAGGTATAAATTTTTTTTAAATTTTGTAGAAATTTATAATTTTTTAATTTTACTCTTGAAAGTAGTTGAAGAAATGAGTACACATAAATTTCAATTATGAAATTATATCAAATACGAATTATATAGAATTCCATTGAATTTTGTATTTTATGTTGTGTTACACGAAACAATAAAATTCATTTTAAATGAATTCTAAAAGTTGCGATGAGTTGAACCAAAAACCATGTTAATGTTTGTTAAGTATTATTGTTTGAGCTATTATTGAGAAAATTTTCTAGCTGGGAGATCCAAAAATTTTTACAAACAAGTCATTTTTTTTCCTTCTAATTTTCTTTTAATGTTTTTTTCCTCTCTTTTCCCTCAATTGGCAAGGACTTAAAACTCATAAAAATAATTTTTATGCATTAAAATAAATATTAAACCTTAAAAATAAAAATTTAGGATGTTGATCAGACTTTAAATACTTCAATTAAATTTAAAATAATTAAAAATAATGAATTTTGTTATGAAATCTCAAAAAAAAAAATGAAAACTAAATAGAAATTTAAAATATCAAATATTTATTAAAAAATAATTTTTTAAGAAGTTATAAAAACATTTTTTGGTCATTAAATAAATAATTATAAAATGGTAATAAGTATTAAATGAAAATTAAAGTTTAGAATAAATACAATCTAATAAAAAGTATAATTAAATAAAAATATCTCTTAATTTTCTAAATCCCTTAAGAAGTTATTTTATATAATTTTCATTTTTTCAGTTATAGACAACACTTCATCTAGAAAAAAAAAGTTAAAAATATAAATAAAATATTGTAAAAATAAATAAATTATTGCTACTATTATTTAATTACAACAAAGGCAAAAAAAAAAAACTTAAATTCCATGAAGAGATTTCCAGGAAGGAGCTGCTCTAGCGCATCAGTGATCATGCGTCGATTATGACTCAAGAAAGAAAGAGAAAACAACCAACTTGAAGACAAAGACTCCCACGCCTTTTTTTTTTCTTTTTTTTATTCTTTTTGAAGTAATTAGTCATAAATTACAAATGAGTTAGGCTTAATTCTATTTGCGTCAGAGAGGCTTATTATGAAGATAAAGTGCTTCCAGCAAAAATTTTCTTCATTTATAAGAATTCAACACTCGATCTTTTATATAAAAATTGAGAAAACAAATTTTAAAATTAAATATTATAATAAAAAATTTGAAGATAGAAATTGAGAGGACTCAACCAATTAAAATAAAAAGGAAAGAGAAAAAAAATAACTAATAAAATTTCTACAATATTATTGTTGAAAAAAAATAACTAATGAATAAATACTTTATATTTTTCTCAAAAAAGTAGTTTTCCTTGTGCTCCAATTTTTTTATTCTTCAACCCTGAAAGAATACTATCATTTTTTTTAATTATTTTAATTATTGGCTCAAATAATTTTATCACTTTATTATGATGTAAATAATGTGAAATATTTAATTTTTTTTTTATCTTTATTATGCATTCAATAAATTTTTATAACACTGACACCCTTAATTTTTGTTTTAGTTTAACTATACTCTATGATTATACTTTTTAGATAGAGTATACTTTTTAGCATTGATTCATTTAAAATATGTAAATATTGAGTGTAATTATTTTTTTTTTCCTAAATTAATATTGTATTGGACCTAGCCAATGGTTGAGCTAAAAATTTCATTTACTAGAGTCATTTATATAATTAGTTAATTTTAAGTATATGTATATAATTATATAAACCAATATATATATGTATATATACTAATAATTAAAATTTGAAAGAATTGTAAATAAGAATAATTAATTTTAAAAAATAAGTCAATTATAGTATTATTTTTTATACGGGGAATTGAGGGAATGAGAGTCTTAAATTTAATTCTATTAGATAAGTGATATATTTTCAGTTGTTAAATTAATTTAGGCTATACTCAAGTCAATAACTTCTACTATAACGGCTACAAAGGTAGAATTATCATATATTAAGAAATTTTATCCTATAATTTGATAAAAGTTAAAAATATAAAAAAAAAATTTTTTTGATAAGAATAATAAAATAATATATTGATATGAAAAATTTTAAACAGTAATATATATTATACTAATTAATATTAATTATTATTAAATTTTATTGTAATTAAATTTAATATTTAATATATATATATATATAAAATAATTACACATTATAAATTATTTATTGTAGCATATGTTAAAATAAAAAAGAAAAGGATTAATATAGTATTTATTATTTTAAAATAATAGATATTATATAATTTTATAGTTAAAATAATTTAATTTAATTTTAAGAGATTTAACTATCTCATATCGTTTAAACATAAGAAAAAAGAAGGATTAATAAAATTCACTTTAAAATGACGCCGTATATCCCCTCTGAATCATAGTTTGCAGGAGCTGCAAGGGGTACTGATGGAAAATGACAAACTTCAAGTAAGGCTCCAAGTTTGTAAAACGAGCTGGAAAAAAGGCTCAAAGTTTGCATATTGTCAATATCCAGTGGGTCCGGGGGCAGGAAAGCAGAACCAATCCCAAGAGTAGTCTCTGAGAAGTGAGTATTCTCATATTTTATTTTGATGTCCCACTACTCATATTTTGATGTCATATTTTATTTTGATGTCATAAAATATGAGAATACTTACTTCTCATAGACTACTCTTGGGATTGGTTCTGCTTTCCTGCCCCTGGACCCACTCGATATCAGTCCCCCTGAACCCCCTATATATTCATGTCATCTCTCTCTGTGAACCCCCTGAACCCCCTAAATAATTATTTGCTTAAAATGATAATTATGTCACTGATCATTTTTTAATTTTATCAATTATATACATAATCTTTTCAATAATTATCAGTTATAACTAAAATTGAAAAAAAAAATACCTATATGCTAAAACTCTCAAATTAATACTATAACACATATTTTTAAATTGAGAAATTTTGATTTGGTATTACTCTACTAGATACAACTACTTGTAATTCATTTTTATTCGTGTAAAATTTAAAAAATTTATAAAATAAAAAGTTCAATTCGGCATTAATTTTACGATTTGTATGATCTTATCTCTAAACTTATCTCTCATCTCTTTAAGTTAAATCAATCAACATAAATTTTAATAAATAAATAAATATGAATTATTTGAAAAAAAAATAACATTTTAATCCTAATGATTAGTAAATCATATATTTTAAACCATAACTCTACATCTAACAGATGGGCTGATTAAAAAATATTTAAAAAATTATTATTTAATTCTTTAATTTTTATAAAAATAATTTTATTGATAAATAATTTCCAATTAAGTTGACTATAAAAGTGAAAGAGAGAGAAAATAAAAAGTGGAAATTTTATTTTTGAGAGGGAGGGCAAAAGGTAATTTTGTTTTCTTTTTATAAATATTTAATTTTTTGGGCTCAAATCATTTTGCCAACACTAGTATTTTTCTTCCTATTTATTTTGATGCATGAGTTTTTCATGGATTAAGACAATGATATAAATGAGTTTTTTTAAGTTATTTATTAAATTAATCCTAACATTTGCATCAAATCACAATTATTTGACTAATTATTTTTTAATTTCATCAATTAAAATGTTAATTGATAATTATTTTAATATCAAATTAAAATGTTATTTTTATAAAAAAATTACATTGAATTTTTAAATTAAAATTCGAGTTAATCAGATTAATTTATATAAATTATCTTCATGTTAGAATCTTAGGAGTATAATATATAAATATAATTATATCAACACAAAAATTGAGATGAAAATAAGGCTGGAGGCTTAATTCCTTCGCGCCACACTTCTCAAGTTCGATTCCCAGTTCCAACATTTGTGTTCTCTTTTTATTTAACTTAACTAATCCTAGCCGTCCATTCCATTTTCGATAATCTCAGCCTTTGTAAGTCTTAGTATACCTGACCCTAGCCTCATCCTCACACGAGTGCTCATCTCCTCCAACTTTCTGCCGATTATGGATGTCTTCCCTGCATTCTCATTTCTATATTTTTTTTTTCTCCAGCAAGCCCTTGTGGTCTCTTTTGATTTCTTCCCCATCTCTAGATTTCTTTGATTTAAAGCCTCTCTATTTTATACTATTTTTATTTATTTATTTTTATTTATGTAGCTCTTAGTATCTTTTCCATCGAACACCACTCTCCTCTCATCAGCTTGTCCTTTCTCTTTTCAGTGGCCAGTGGTCTCCTCAATGATTTTGGGAGATCATATGGCCCCAGTATCAGCAACAATTCTCCTTTTACATGAGCAACTCATAAGTGGCAAAGAGGTCAACAGTTCTCCTCTGCGATTTTTGAGAGTTACTTTCCCTTACTAGCCTAGATGGAAGAAATTTTTATGTTTAAATCTATGCTACTTAATAGGTTTTATTAATTTGATAGGTTTGTAAATGATGATAATGCATTTTGGTATTTAGTTAAATACATTAGATTTGTTCTTTTTTTTTTTTAGGCCTTTACCGTAATACATCAAATTGTTAATTTTTTTTAATGTGTTTGCTGTAAATCTATGCCTTGTGATGCTTGAACCTTGATGTTGAATGTGATAAATGTGCTGTGAACCTTGCTGTTGCTTGCTTTTGTTTTCCTTCGGAAGATACGAACTTTTTCCATTGCTTTTGTTTATCTCTACATTTTACTCTTTAAACTAACTATTTTTAATATCCTCCTCCTCTCTCTTCTTTTCTATACATATAAATCAGGACATATAATGCAATATTATTATCTATCTTTCAAATATTGTTTTCCCTCGGAGATCAGCTATCTTGGAAAAAGAAGATGTTGGTGGTCACTCTGATCAACTATGCAATAGCTATGGCATTTGAACATTTACTCCAAACTCATCCCAACTTAAATTATAGAACATGTGCTAGAAATATTTGTCTCCTATTTGGTTGTAAGGTAATTGTGCTATCGGCTTTGATTCATGTTCCCATCTATGGTGTGTTACTTCTAAGTTTATGGATCTACTTGGTTATACGAGTAGCATGCAACCGATATCAAGACTTATGTCTATTAGTAGGTGAAGATTTGCAACACTTAAAGGAGCTAGCTGAAGATGCAATCCAAAGGCTATTTGGTAGGCAGAGTAAGCCATCAAACCAATTGCCTATTTAAGTATGTCATTCTAATAAACCTATTTTGTCTTTACAATTTTAAATCTCCCTATAAAATGTATGATTTTAGCAATAATTTTAAAAGTTTAAATGTGATAGTTTAGACCATATTGATGTATATTGAGTTGTAGAAATAATATTTAGTTGTAGAATTTTAAAAGGGTGTTCATTGAAATTCTGAATTTATTTATATATCTATTGCATTTTTAAATCTCCCTCTCATTTGTAAATTCTTGATGCAAAGAGGATTGTGATTTATGTGTTATTTATAGAGAAAGAGATAGGGAGAGGGACAGAATTTTTTTTTAAAATTTTTTTTAACAGCATTTAATTACAGCATTTGAGTTGTAGAAATAATAAAATAATAAAATTACTCATCTCCCTCGTCACAGCAAAATACCCATCTCATTTCTAGGGTGTGTTTGAGAATAACATTGGTTATTGAATCTATATTCAAAACTCGTAAATCAAATTGTGTTGATCTTAGTCCCAAGCTTCGAATGGTTTCTTCTTGGCTTAGGACCTGCATATTTAAATGGGTAGCTTGGAACTCATACCAAGATCTTTACCGTTTGCTACTCCAAGCATTTGATGAGTTGAAGAAACTTTCATGAAGCTCATTTTAGTTAGTAAATAATTAATAGATTCAGTCATCTCTGGGCTCTCTGGCAATTGTGCAACTTGTTTGGATTCCTTTCCCATCTTTGGTGTGTTACTTTGAGTTTATGAGTCTACATATTTATACGAGTAGCACGCAACTCATATCAAAACTTATGTCTATTACTAGGTGAAGCATTGTGGCACTTAAAGAACCTAGCCGAAGATGCAATCCACAAATTGGATAGGCTCGCTACATTTGTTAGATATTGTAGGAGCGAGTCACTAAATCAATTGTCTAGTTAAGTATATCATTCAAGTAAATCAGTTTTATCTTTACAATTTTAGATGTCTCTACAAAATATTGCAGAATTTTTTATAGAGCGTTTATTATTTTCAATACACAAAAAAATAAATAAATAAATAAAAGTACACATAGCAAGCTTGAGCTAGCAACAAAACAAAATGAGATAAAAAGTCAAAACAAAGCACACACTGGCCAAAGAGAAAGATCAAGTAATCAATGACAAGATAACAGCAAAGGTAACAAAACTCAACACCAAAACTGAAAGACAAAGCAGATGTATCTTAACTTCCTCAAGAAAACAAATTGGCTTAGCCCACAAAAACAACAGCCAAGATGTTGTTGAACAATTGAACCAGCAAGAAGCAAGAACACTTCGCGAAGAGAATTGGAACCCACAAAGCATGAGGACAATCAACCAATAGAACTCTTTAAGGCTCTAAAAACCAGAGAACATGAATGAAAATGCGCAGAAACATTCAAGCTCACCTCAAATCAGAACTAGATATTCCAACAGACATATCCCAACAAAGAAGAAATAGAGTAAATAAAATTGAGGAAACTTGAGGAAAAGAATCACCACTCAACATACAGTAAAAAAAAAAAAAAAAAAAAAAATTCCACAACCGATTTTACTACTCCAACAGCAATTAGAAGACTCAAATGTAACACGTTAATAACACCTCAAACAAGTCAGTTTCAAAAACCCCAAGAATAAAAAAAATAACAATAATAAAGAGACCAGCAGCACCCAATGACAGAGCAAATCAAATTGCAGCCTTAGAGCGATGAACCTGATAAGATTTAATCTGATTTAAGAAAAATAACAACGTTGCCTCGTCCGATTCAGAATTCGTCAAACCCAATTCCTTCCCAATCCCCAACATAGTTGCTTCAGAATTTACATCCAAACCCGCATCATCTCGAGAAGTTTGGTCCTTTGCATGTCTAAGAATAACTCAACAAATGTCACTCTTGTCCAGTTGTTCAGTCAGACAATTTCCACATTCGGTTTGAGGGAGACATCAGTAGAACTACTTCCACCTTCTCGATTGGTCCTACCCACTTTAATTTGTTTTTGTCCCTTCTTGCCTCCCCTGTTCAATTTGGGTGAGAAATATAGCAAATCAAAGAGAAGCTTACGCTTGCCCCACTGCTTGAGGATTCTAGAGGCTCAAGTTTTGAAAGGAAGCACACCCTAGTTTTTATCAGCTGAAATGGATGAGTTTTTGTCAGTTGAAATGGATGTTGGTAAGAGAGGCTCACCTGAAATTTCATGTCTAGATATTCTTCATGATTTGGGCTGTTATAAGGGACGAGATCCGAGTTTTGATAAGAAGCCCGTTATATTGTGAAAGCTCATTAGCCATGGGCTCCTTATTAGTAGCCCAACCATTACTCTGTAGCTCACAATCTTCCAAATTAAGGGGAGGTGGAAGAGAGAGAGTCTCATAATTGTTATGGTTCTCCAAAAGCTCAAGTGCGATCTCCAGTAAGATACCAGAAGGGACCCCATTTACAAATAGGATGAAGGCCATGTAGCAACTCTCCACTCTTGGAAGCCTCAAAACAATCTCCCGTTAATAAAGAATCAGATGATTTGGCCTCACTCACTTGGTGACTTGGAATATCAGACTCGTTCTTCTTGAGTATTGCCGTTGATGAAATCTGTTTCAGGGAATGAACTCTCGCTCGAGGAACTCACCATTGGTGACATATTAGAGGCGATGAGAGCTTCACTGCAATTGTCTTCAATAGCCATCATAGGAAATTTAGAGTTTCCCATATATATTCAGAGATGAGGTTGATATAAGCACTCTTGCAATATTTAGTCTATCCAAATGTTGTTCAGATATTTTAGAATCCCAGTGCTGCGGAAAGTTTTCTCTCTTTTAAATGACTCTCAAACAGAAAATGTTTCAATTATGCAACAACATAAAATTACAGAATACAAAGACTTATATTGAGCCGGTTGGCAACCAAAAAACTAACAAGCAATGTGATTGTTAGAACAAATTAGTCTTTCAACTCTTCAACGACATTACCTTCATATAAATTTTGAGATCTCTTTATAACCTTTTAGATTATCTGGTCTCAATAATTTTATAATATGAAAATTAGTATTTATTATTTGAAAATAATAGATAATATATAATTTTATAATTAAAATAATTTAATTTAATTTAAAGAGATTTACGTATCCCATATCCTTTAAACATAAAAAATGAAAAGGATTAATATAACTCGCTTTAACCTTTCCAATTTGCAACTGGAAATCCCATTTATCTATTGCAAACTTTGACTTAGAGGGGATATATATTGGGTCATCTCTTTTGGTAGCTCAGTAACATATATATATATATATTCAAGCTTTTAAGCAAATGCAGAACATCTCTCTCTGTAGCTCAATAATATATCTACTGCTACACAACAACTTGTATGGTCAGTTCAGCAGCTTCAGCATCTGCTTGGCAAGTTAAAATGTGAGTAACTCAGTGATATATCCTCAGTAGCTCAGTAATATATCCTCCTTGATTTAATTTTTCTTGCAATTTCATTTCCTGTTTTAACAAGCAAGGCATTTTGCCTCTTCTTCGGTATGTGAAACTTAATTACTCCTTTTATCTTTTTTTGTTTAATTTATCTTTCAATAGTTTATTTATTTCTTAAATTGTAATTCTTTCTTGTAAATATGAAATTTTTTATTGATTAAAATAAAAATATAAATCATTTTTTTTAAATTATTGATTAAATTAATCCTAACATTTGCTTAAAATGATAATTATGTCACTAATATTTTAATTTTATCAATTATATAAACTAAAATTGGAAAATATGTACATACTAAAACTCTCGAGTTCGATTCCCAGTTCTAACATTTATGTTCTCTTTTTATTTAACTTAACTAATCCTAGCCTTCCAATCCATTTGTAATAATGTCAGCCCTTTGAGTCTTAGTATACCTAAACCTAGCCTCATCCTCAGAGTGTGCTCATCTCATCCGACTTTCTGCTGATTATCAACGATTATGGATGTCTTCCCCGCATCCTCATTTTTATATATTTTTTTTCCTCCAACAAGCTCTTGCGGTACCTTTCGATTTCTTACCATCTCTAGATTTCTTTGATTTAAAGCCTCTCTATTTTATATTATTTTTATTTTTTTATTTATGTAGCTCTTGATATCTTTTCCATCAGCCACCACTCTCCTCTCATCTACTTGTCCTTTGTCTCCTTATTGGCCATCGCTCTCCTCTGTTATTTTAGGAGTTCTTATGGCCCCAGTATCAGCAACAATTCTCCTTTCCCATAAGCAAGTCACAGGCAGCAGAGAGGTCAACAATTCTCTTCTGTGATTATTGGGAGTTTTTCTCTTAATAGCCCAGATGGAAGAATCTTTTGCACTTAAATCTATGCTACTTAATGGGTTTTATTAATTTCTTAGGTTTGTAATTGATGATATTGTATTTTGGCATTTAACTAAATGCATCAGATTTGTTCTTTTTTTTTAGGCCTTTGCTATAAATACATCAAATTTGTTATTTTTTTTTATGCGTTTGCTGTAAATCTATGCCTTGTGATGCTTGAACCTTGATGTTGAATGTGATAAATGTGCCATAAACCTTGCGGTTGCTTGCTTTTGTTTTCCTTCGGAAGATACAGAATTTGTTTATCGGTTTTGTTTCATCCCTACATATTTACTCTTTGAACTAACTATTTTTAAATAACCTCCTCCTCCCTCTTCTTTTGTATATGTATAAAACAGGACACGCGATGAAATATTATCTACCCTTCAGATATTGGCTTCCCTCGGAAAACAGCTATCTTGGGAAATGAAGATGTTGGTGGTCGTTCTAATCAACTATACAATAGCAGTGGCAATTGAACATGAGCTCCAAACCCATCCCAACTCAAATTACAAAATATGTGCTAGAAATATTCGTCTCCTATTGGGTTATATGGCAATTGTGCTACTTGCTTTGATTCAGGTTCTCATCTATGGTGTGTTACTTTTGAGTTTATGGGTCTACTTGGTAATACGAGTTGCAGTCAACCCATGTGAAGACCTATGTCTATTGGTAGGTAGAGATTTGCAACACCTAAAAAGGCTAGCTGAAGATGCAATCCACAGGCTATTTGGTAGGCAGGAGTGAGTCACCAAATCATTTGTCTAGTTAAGTTTATCATTTTGGTAAATGTGATATCTTTACAATTTTAGATATCTCTATAACATGTATAATTTTAGCAATAATTTTAAAGGTTTAAATGTGATAGTTTAGACCATATTAATGTATCTAAGTTGTATGATTAATATTTGAGTTGTAGAATTTTGTTCATTGAAATTTTGAAATTTATTTATGTATTTCATGATTGAACATGTTAGAATATTTGTTTATTGCCTTGTTAAATCTCCCACACCCATTTGTAATTTTTGATGCAAAGAGAGGTTTTGATTTGTGTTATTTGTAGAGGAAGAGATAGGGAGAGGGAGAGAATTTTTTTATTAATTTTTTTTCACAGCATTAAGTTCAATTTTGAAATATTTTATTACAGTATCTGAGATGTAGAAATAATACAAATACTTATCTGTCTCATCACGGCAAAATACCCATCTCCTTCCTAGGGTGTGTTTGAGATCAGCATTGGCTATTGATTGCATACTCAAAGCTTGTAAATCAAATTGTGTTGATCTTAGTTTCAAGTTTCAGATGGTTTCTTCTAGACATTTAAATGGTACTTGGAACTCATATCAAGATCTTTACCATTTGCTACTCCAAGCATTTGATGAGTTGAAGAGGCTTTCAAGAAATTTATTTCAAGCACTAAGGAGGATGCCAATTGGAGGTGGGGAAAACAACATAATGCAGGAACCAAATCATCAATCTTCGTCATCTGTTAAATATTGTTTAGTCTTAGTTATTGCTTATTCATTTATGTTATGTGACTGACCTTGTTCATATTGCTTACTGCTACTCTGAACAAATTGTTAATTAATTTCTTTGTATTTCTTGCCCAGCACTGTCCATGGATTCAACAAAGTTAAGCATCTTGTGGTAACTTAAAGCTAGCTTGTTATCAGTTCAGGTATCTTGGGTCATGGATTGTAGCAGGGTAATTAGCAAAGCTGCTTGTACAGGGTTTATTTACTCTTGAATCTTAGGTTTGGATCTATTCAGAATCATAGTTGTGTTGTGCAGTAGTTTTTTTGGGTCTCTGGTTTCTGCAGCTTGAGTGGGAGCTTCTGCTGCTGTTTATATTTTGGTTTAGTTTGGTTTTATTTATTTATTAAATTCAACAGGATAAGTAAAATCACGAGAAATATTGTTCTCTTTTTTTTTAGGCCTTTTGCTGTAAATACATCAAATTTTTCATTTTTTTTATGCGTTTGCTGTAACTCTATGCCTTGTGATGCTTGAACCTTGATGTTGAATGTGATAAATGAGCCATGAACCTTGTTGTTGCTTGCTTCTGTATTCCTTAGGAAGAAACATACTTTGTTCATCGCTTTTGTTTCATCCCAACATATTTACTCTTTGAACTCATTATTTTTAAATAACCTCCTCCTCCCTCTTCTTTTGTGTGTGTGTGTGTGTATAAAACAGGATACGCAATGAAATATTATCTATCCTTAAAATATTGGCTTCTCTCGGAAAACAACTATCTTGGGAAATGAAGATGTTGGTGGTCGCTCTAATCAACTATGTAATAGCAATGGCAATTGAACATGAACTCCAAACATATCCCAACTAAAATTACAAAACATGTGCTAGAAATATTCGTCTCTTATTGGGTTATGTGGCAATTGTGCTACTTGCCTTGATTCATGTTCTCCTCTATGGTGTGTTACTTATGAGTTTGTGGGTCTACTTGCTTGCACGAGTGGCACGCCACCCACATCAAGACTTATATCTATTAGTAGGCGAAGATTTGCAACACTTAAAGGAGTTAGCTGAAGATGCAATCCAAAGGCTATTTGGCAGGCAGGAGTGAGCTACTGAATCAATTGTCTAGTTAAGTGTATCATTCTAATAAGCCTGATTTGTCTTTACAATTTTAGATTTCGCAATACAATGTTTGGTTTTAGCAATCATTTTAATGATTTAAATGTAATAGTTTAGTCCATATTAATGTATCTGAGTTGTAGAAATAATACATAGTTGTAGAATTTTGAAAGGGTCTTCTTTTGAAATTTATATTTGTTTATGTTAGAATATTTGTTTATTGCATTGTTAAATCTCCCTCTCTCATTTGTAATTTATGTGTTGTTTATAGAGGAAGAGATGGGGAGAGGGAGAGAATTTGTTATTAAAATTTTCTTTTAACAGGATTAAGTCCAATTTAAAAAATTTCATTTCAGTGTCTGAGTTGTAGAACTAATACAAATACTCATCTCTCTCATCATAGCAAAATACCCATCTCATTCCCAGGATGCTTTTGAGATTAGCATTGGCTATTGAATCTATACTCAAAGCTTGTAAATCAAATTGTGTTGATCTTAGTTGCAAGCTTCAGATGGCTTCTTCTAGGTTCAGGACCTTCATATTTAAATGGGTAGCTTGGAACTCGTATCAAGATCTTTACCATTTGCTACTCCAAGCATTTGATGAGTTGAAGAGGCTTTCAAGAAATGCTTTTCAAGCACTAAGGAGGAGGCCAATTGGAGGTGGGGACAAACAACATAATGCAGGAACCAAATCATCAATCTTCTTCATCTGTCAAATATTGTTTAGTCTTAATTGTTGCTTATTCATTTATGTTATGTAAATGACCTTGTTCATATTGCTTACTGCTACTCTGAACAAATTGGTGATTAATTTCTTTGTATTTCTTGCCCAGCACTATCCATGGATTCAACAAAGTTAAGCTTCTTGTTGTAACTTAAAGCTAGCTTGTTATCAGTTCAGATGTCTTGGATCTTGGATTGTAGCAGGGTAATTAGCAAAGCTGCTTGTACAGGGTTTATTTCCTCTTGAATCTTAAGTTTGGATCTATTCAGAATCATAGTTGTGTTGTGCAAGAGTTTTTGGGTCTGGTTCTGCAGCTTGAGTGGGAGCTTCACGCTATTTATATATATTGGTTTAGTTTGGTTATGTATTCATATATTTATTTGAAATTCAATGGGGCGACCAATAATTGATGGATCGTATGACATGGGCAGCTTTCTCTTTTTAATAACTCTCAAATACATTTTGTTTCAGTTTTGCATCAATAGAAAATTACAAAATACAAAGACTGATATTGAACTCATTGGCAAAGAACAACTAGCAAGCAATGTGATTGTTTGAATAACCTATTAAAATTTCATCATAACCTTTTTGATTTTCTAATCTCAATAATTTGTGCTATGAATGAATTTACAAGTTTTGAATATTAGGGAAGATTTGATATTTAACATAGTTTAATAACGAAAAATTGATTCACATGACTAATTTTAATTAATTTAAAATTAAAGTCTAGTTATTATTTACTTGTATTTATAGTTTGAGGTTGATCTTGAGTTTGTCACACGGTATTAGAGTATAATTTATTTTCTTGGAGTCATGGAACTCTTCAAAATCTCTTAAGCATTTGAACTCTTCATAGGGCTTGCATTTCAAGCGGTGATGAAAGTTACTTGAGCTGCTGGGTATGGACTGGGTCCAGCCTACAAAAAATAAGGGTTGTCATCTAAAGTCATCTTGAAAATTTGGAAATCAGGGTTATGGTTATAGCCTTTACCAAATCCTTGTTGGTTGTTATCTTATAAAAAAGTGGTTGATTGAAAAATATTTGAAAAATTATTAGAGTTCTTTTATTTTAATAAAATTAACTATTTCATTCTTTTATTTTAAAAATTATATTAGTTAGTCTCTATGTTTTTGTTATGTCTATTCTTTAGTCGTTTCGTTCAGTTTAAATTAAATTTTTTATTAGTGAATGTATTCAAAATAAAGAGAAATTATTATTATATGGACTAAATAGTTCAAGACATATTTATAGGAATTGAAGGAAATTCAAACTAATTTTTAAAATTACAAAGAGGACTAAAGAGTAAACGAAACAAAAATATAAAAACTAACCGTAAAGACTATTGCATAAAATCTTTTTGGTAGAAAGAAGCTCATTGAAAATCATATTGTCTATGTGCAATGTGGCCTCTTTTATTAACCCTGTCGACACCATATTTTGGCCGATCACCGAAGTCAATGAATTTTGAAAAATCGACCCTTAACTGACATTCCTCGGTTACAAGTAACCTGATTAGGAAATAAACCGATCTCGCATCTAGTCAAATGTTTTCTGATCTCCCAACAAAGGAGATCACATTAATATCAAGTCTCCACGCCATCCAATCTCATTTTTGATCTCTCACCAGAGAGATCGAACTAATGTCCAGCCTCCATGTCGTTCAACCTTTAGTCCCGATCTCTCAAGCTAATATCAGGCTTCCATGCCATTCGGTCTCGTCTTTCGATCTCTCGTCAAAGGAAATCAAATTAATGTCAGGTCTCCGTGCCATCCAGTCTTATTTCCGATCTCCCCTTTATAAACATTGTGAAAAATTGTTTAATAAAGTTAAGGTCGCAGTCCAACTTAATGGTGTTTCCGAGCTTAGGACGTTAAATCAAGTTTCCAATTTTAATGACCTAAAGTCCTATCCGTTGTTTGTTCTCAGCTTAGGCCGATCTCATGCTTACAATATTTTTCCGACCTCTCATACATAGATTAATAATCGATTTTAAGTTAGGTGTTCTAACATGTTCGAACAATCAAGCGCTTGTACAACTTAGATACTTTCCAATCTCATCAAGTCATTGAACAAAAGAGAGAATTTCATTTCATTTCAAAGTAAAAAAATACAAGTCATTCGGCTGGAGGATCACCCCCAGCCTGTTCTACATTTCGCTCACCCTCTCTATCTCCCTCAGCTTCCTCCTCGCTCTCCTCTTCTTCTTGAGGAGCCAGGTCCACCATCCAAGAGAAGTCCTCCTCAGGATAACGCCTCCTGAGCTCGGCCAAAAGGTCGCCGTGGGCATTCACGTAAGCACCGGCCTCCCTCGTCACTGCCTCTTCTTCTTTCGCTCTAAGTTCTTCAGTGAGGCGAGCAACGTCAGCAGTTCGGAGCGCCCGAGCTTCTCCGAGCTCATGAGCCTGCTCAGCCAATTTCTCCTCATAGGATTTCATCCGACCCTCAATTTCAGCTATATAGTCCTGGGCTGATGAAAGTTGAGCTCGGGCGGAAGCTGCATCCTGGACCGCCTTCAGGATCTCCTGCCTCAGATGATGAGCCTTTTCTCTGATGATGTGTTGGTTTACCAAGCTCTCCACGCTCAAGCTCATCGTCTGGGCCAGGAGATCATCGATGCTGCCCGGGGTCAGCCTATGCCGATCCTCCTGGAGACAGATGGAAGCCCCCGGAACCTTAGCCAAAGCCAGGTTCTCCTGAATAGAAAAATTCTTCTCCAAAGAATGAATGAGGACCTGGGCACAGCGGGAAAGAGTCCACACAGCAGGTTGGGAAAGTCCCCCTTCTGCACTCGAAGCAGCTGGTGGAGGTGGTGGCTCCTCTTGTCGAGGAGGAGACTGAGTTATCTCTATGTCAGGGACCGACTGTCCCGAGGGTCGGGACGAGCCTCCCGGCACCTCTCCTGAATCATGCCTTGGCGTCTGCGATGCCTCAGCACGCTTCATTTCCCGCACTTTCTTGAAGACCTCCCTCTTCCGCTTTCGGCTCTCTTTGGAAGCCTTGCCGCTCGCCATACCTGCACAAAGAGAAGTCAGTGAGTTCGCTAAGATTCAGAGATCAGAGATGGGGAAGGTGCCGGGGTCGAGGTCAGAGAGCTGGAGCTCGTATTCTTCAATGGTAACCAGCCGCCTCATCCAATGTTCCAATTCGGCCATCACCGCATATAAACAAGAGAACTTCTGGGTGGCCGCCTGATCCTTAAGTTCCATTACCATGGCACCCTCATCCCTATTCAGGGCGACATGCTTCGGAAGTGGCGGGACCAGATATTGCCAACTACAGGGGAAACCCTCGAAAGTGTTCGGAATCTTGCTCCTCAACATGAAGAAGCGATTTTTCCAATTCTTCAGTGAGGAGGGGAGATCGGTAAAAAGCCCGTAGTGCGGTTTTGCCTAGAAGAACCAATACTCGTCGTCCTTTCGGCGAGTAAGCCTATGCAGCTCGGCAAACACCTTCGCTGTAGGATCGAGCTTCTTGGCTCGGCATAAGCCTCTGAAAGCCACCAGGATCCGCCACGAGTTCGAATGTACTTGAGCCACCGAGACATGGTGAAATTTCAGGACGTCCTTGAAGAAGTCATCAAGGGGAAACCAAAGTCTGGCTTTTAATTACTCTTCGTACACCATGATCGCATCATTTTCCTCGAAAAAGTGATCGGCTCTGAGATCGCCATGGCATCTGATTGGCTCAAAGGAGTCGGTTCGAAGGTTGTATTCTTGACTAATGGATTGCAGATCGGTTTCCTGTAGAACCGATGGTAACTCGTCCACCGGGAGATTTTCTCTACCTGAGGAAGATGTCTGCCTTGATTGAGCTGCTCGACCACGAACTAAAGCAGAAGTCATTGGAGGCTCAGATCGCTCACCTGGTTCGACCACTTCAACATCATCCGATGACCATGAGACCTGGACGGAAGGGGGGCTCGCCGCTCTCTGACTCTTGGCACCACTCATTTTCAAAGAAATAAAAAGGTTTAAGAAAGAGGAGGATTAAAGTCCTTACCGGAGTGTGATCAGTGCCGGAAGAACTTGAAGAAATGAGAGAATTTTGGAAATCGCTTGCGAAGTGATAAAAATAACATAAGGGAGCGACCGACTGACTCTTCCCCTATTTATACCCGTCTAAGCATTCAATGCTCACAGTGTCCCAAGCGACGCATCGATTAGCGAAATCTGCTTGCTTTTCTGACACGTCACAGGAAGATTCCAGAAATACCATAAATAAAATAAGAAGGGATCGGCTGGTCAAGATTGTCGGATTAGGGTGGATGTTTGAAGTTATAGATTGGCTAAGGGTAATTCAGTTAGGAACCCGATCAGATATGCACATTAGAGATCAGAAAATAACCAATGTAATAATTAAATGATAACTGTCAAATAAAATTTCATTTTATTTTCAAAACGACAGATTACATCACTTGGGCTATCTCAAGAGATCGGATGACATCATTAAGAACCTTTAAAGGTCAGATTACATCATTTGGGTGATCTCTAGAGATCGGCACTACATCCTACCTAGTAAGAACCTATGTCAAAGCCTAGTCTTATGGCTGAATCAGAAGATGTGCCGTAGGCACCGGATAGATGTGCAGCTCAGATGGAGTGACTATGACTCTCATGATGATGAGGAGTCATCGTCGATGTCATCGACCAAAACCGAGCTGCAGTCGGGACGCCCGATGTGGTGAGGAGCCAAATGAACTTCAAAAGGCAGTCACCGATGTTAAGAGGGAAATTAGCAGTCTTCTCGCCCGAAATCGGTTTACCGATTATATCGATAGATTGACCCGAGATCGGTATGATCGATATTTTCGATCTTGATCGGTAAATTAGTCCGATTCTCTCACTGTCATCGGATGTGGTTATCATGATTTTCTGATCACCGGGGTCGTAAATTTTCAATCGGGAAGCAAAGAGAATAGTCAAAAAAAGATCAAAAATGGTCACCATGGCCAGAATGTTATCAGAGGAACTTGGACAAGAGAAGTGAAAATGGGAAGAGAAGAAATGGAATGTGGGAGAGATTCCCCGCTGAGGCATATATATAGGGGGCCTGAGCATTTATTACTGGTGAAAATCGAAGCGAACGCATCGGTAACCGAAGAATTAAATGCTTTGACCAGGGTAGATCGGATAAAAGGGAAGGTTCTAGAATGGGAAAGATCGGGAGAGGGGCTCGATATGAGAGATCGGAAAAGAGTCGTGACTAAGAGAACGGAAGGAATGGAGATCAGAAAGGAAGACAAAAAGACTTCCAATAACTTCCTTCATAATCAAAGCCAAGGTAGTTAAAGCGTTGCAGGCAAGATCAAATCTTCACCGCACGCTTCATTTGCAGAATCGCCTGCAATGCTAACAGACGCCAGGACAGTCATGACAGTCCTGTGCTCCTCAATCTCCACCGTTGATCTCATTTATAAGGATAAACTCGGAGCCCTTGGATCGAAAAGTGGATGACAGGACCAGCGCCTTTGTTCCCGGCCTTTGGATCCATCTTGACAGGAAGATCCTGAGCCGTTGGATCGGAAAAGAGAAAGGACAATTGTTCTGAATAGGATCTCAGCCGTCCATTTTGATTCTCTTCAATTCTCAGGCATCAGATCGTGCCCTTTTAAATCTAAACCTTCCATCTCCCCAGAAGAGATCCTGACCCTGCATTAGGAGCACCCATTCCCTATAAATACCTGCATGCAATATTGTTGAAAAAAAAAAACGAAAAAGGTGGTGATTATAGTGGAAAAGCTCTGAAACTTGATTCAGTCTTGCTACTCTGCTATTTTAAGCTTTCAAAATAGAGAAACTTCAGAAACCAGTGTTCTAAAGTATTTTCCATTAAAGAAGTATTGGACGCTGAAACTCTTCATTTTCAGTTTGTTCATACCATATCTCAGTTTCAGTTCCATCTTCATCATCTTAATATCAACCTTTTACTTTTCAAGCTTAATCTCATTCCAACCCGGTCACTGTCGCTTCGGCTCAACTGCATTTTAACTTGGTACTTGTTATTTCAAAGTAAGCGTTAGTCACCAAACTATTAGCCCGCAGCTCTACAATATTTGTGGCTCCTCAGTCAGTTCGACACACTCAAATCCACACAGGTAAGTGTCTAGACCGTCGCTTTACCAAATGCTCGCGTTTTATTTTCTTTGTTCTCATGCTCATAATTTTCATTAAGTTCAGTTATGCTAAAAGAGCCCCACGTAGATAATTATTCTCTTGAGTTTACCTTTTATTCATTAGCTCATGTTATTTATTTGTTCTTAGCTTTTATTACCTTCAAATACGAGTGTTCTGGTTACGGGTAGCGTGTGGGTAATCTAATAAAACGTTGATAGCTGTATCTTAACACGAGAGTTTCTTTAAACAAATACAAATAATAACAGTTCGGATAATAAATTGGAGGAAAAAGTTATAAAGTCAAACTACTAAACAAGCTCAGGAGATAACCTGGTATAGTGGGGATCGAGGTAAGATCGGATCCCAGACTAGCAAACGAAAGAGATCGGACATTGCCTGCCAAAGAGTACTGGTAAGGCGATCACAAAGGAGATCAGCAAAAACTCAGTCTGATACTCCCTCCCTGGTTATAAGGCATCAATGGGTTAAGAAAAGCCGTTGCTCAGGTTCTTGGCGTCTTCAGGCGCCAGAACCCTTAATATAAGGTTCTTACAATGTACGATCGTAATAAATATTTTAAGAGGACGGGGAGAGTCCTTACCCAATCCTCTTTCAAACAAAAACACGGGAGATCGGATGAGAGTTCTTATCCAAGATCCTTCATTAAAAAAAAACCTAAATTAAAATACCTAAGGAGATCGGAGGAGAGTTCTTATCCGAGACTCCTCACGCTAAAAACCTAAATTAAAATACTTAAAGAGATCGGAGGAGAGTTCTTATCCGATTCTCAACCAAAACTTTAACAAATGTGCGGAGATCGGAGGAGAGTTCTTATCCGAGATCCCTCTTTAAAATCTTAAGCCGAATACTTTAAGAGGTCGGGGGAGAGTTCTTACCCGATCCTCATTCAAACAAAACGCGGAGGTCAGAGGAGAGTTCTTATCCGAGATCCTTCACCAAATTTTAAACCAAAAGGGGTCGGGGGAGAGTTCTTACCTGATTCTCACTTAAACCAAAATAGGGAGATCGGAGGAGAGTTCTTATCCTAAATCTCCCAACCCTTAATGAATATATCTAGGAGATCGGGAGAAGTTCTGTCCCGAAGTTTCTTAGCGAAGTTCAAAATAAACAAAACTCCAATATACGAGGCAACTTTATCCGAACACCTATTCACTAAAGGGCCATCTCATGAACTTGTGTTCCTGGGACAATCCGAACCAGTGAAACATCAAATATTCCTTTTACCTGTCCAAAGGATTAACATTGTCACTATCTCAAACCCCCCTCCCCCCTAATTACCCTTTTTTTTTATAAAAGAGCATAATATTAAATCTGTTTACCTTCATTGAGGGACGAGGCGGGGTGCCTAACACCTTCCCCGCCCGTATATGGACCCCGAACCTAGAATCTCTGTTTTCGAAGTGGTTTCATTTAAATTTTATTTTCATAAATGGTTTTCTTTAATTTCTCTCAAAATTAAAGTGGCGACTCCTCACTCTTTTCCACTTCGGTGAGTGTTCGTCCAGGCGACCGCAAATTACCTTGTGATAGCTTGGCGACTCCACTGGGGACTTGTTCACCTTAACCCCGGTTTAGAGGTCCAAAAGCAAATTTAATTTTATGCTCATATAAACAAAAATAGTAGTTAGGTGGGCTTAATTTACAAAATTCGAAAATCTCAATCTATTGATTATTGTTATTCTCGCTAACCGTTTTGCTTATCTTGATTGTCTTATCTCCACACAGCACTCTTCGTCTAAAAGGAAAAGGAAAAACTCCCCCGTACTGGGAAGAGGTAAAGGTGTCCTTTCACCCACTGAACATTCACACAATGTCCTCACACACTTCAGCCCTATACCCGGGCTTTCTTACCCTTTTAGGAAATTAGGAAGGAGTCATGTAGCGGTACCCTTGGGTTTTACCCCGTTAGTATCCGTGAAGGCTTCTGCTTAGATTGAAACTCGTTCTATTTACTGTGATACCCGTGGAACTCTCCCGTTAGTACCATGGTGATTGAATGGGGCTCTACTGTTTACAGTAGGGGCAATTTGGGAACCTGTGGCTTTTAGAAAATTAGACCTTGAGCTAAACCATCACAATAGCTGGAAGCCGTAGCAAACTACCTCATAAGATAGAACTATCCAATTAGGTAGCACCTATCCGGTACTAGGATTTTCTCTATTATAGGATAAAAGGGACATACTTGCTCTCACCCTATTCTGTTTGTGTTTTTTATGTTTTTATTTTTGAGGGTAATCTTGGATCATACTGTTAGGAGGATCTACACATTTTCCTACTTTGACAAATGTGTGGGTGCCACCCTGCCAACAATATAATTCAAAATTACCTGAATTTTATCCTGCTAACAAGTTTTCTATACAGGCATCACAGAGTTAAGGTCTGTAAAAGAATAAGCATTCATTTTTAACATGGCATCCTCGAGTCAGTCGACAAAAGAAGTTCTTAGACCAGAACAGAATGCTAAACCGTGGTCTGGACCGCCTCATAGTTCAGTGCCCCCACGAAGTGATGTCACCAGGGCAGATTCCAGCTTGTTACCTCCATTAGATCTAAGCAAAGTTGAGGTCAGAATGACCGGTCTTGAGGGCCTATCTAGTAGTTGGAGGTCGTTTCCCGATCACGTCAAGGCAAAGTTCGAGAAAAAATACGGAAGGATCGCGACCTTGATACGGGTCAAAGTTCAAATTCCAGCACTAAAGGCCATGCTGTCAGTCTGGAACCCCAAGTATGGGGTGTTTTCCTTCAATGACATCGATACGACCCCCACTATGGAAGAGTATCAAACGCTGTTGGAAATCCCTTACGTGGCGCAGAATCGGATCTACCTACACCTCGAGCATAGGCAGACCTGGAAGAGGTTCGCGCATATGTTGGGAATTCCCCCAGAGGAAGCAAAGGCAAGAGAAACTGTCAAAGGAAACACACACGGGTGGTATTGGACCTACCTCAAGAAGCAGTTGGACCTGTACATCCGAGATGAATAATGGGAGCCAGCTTCATTGGCATTAGCCTTGGGGATCTATGGCCTGATCCTATTCCCTGGACCTTCGGGAATTATAACCTGCAGTGTCGCGGAGATGTTTTGAGCTGTAGAAAAATAGAAGGTCAACCCAGTACCAGCAATCCTTGCAGAGACTCTATTGACTCTCACTTACTGTCGACAACAAGGCTGGGGGTCTATCAAGTGTTGTTCTCAACTGTTGCACCTCTGGATCATCAGTCACATGTGCCCTGTAGAGACAAGGGGGTTAACTTGGTACCTTGACCAGCCTCTCATTGATAAGATGACTAGATTAGTAATCAGCCCAAAGGATGAGCTACAATGGCAAGAGCAGATTCTAAGCTTTAATAGCCACAATTATTGCTGGAGGAAAATGTGGACGTCGGGTCAACCCATTTTGTTCAGCACAGGGGGTAATTATTCAGTTTCTCTAATCGAAGTGACCGAATACACAAGTTACATCCCAGCATTGGTAATGAGGCAGTTCGGCTCAACTTAGTCTGCACTCAGTATTGAAGAATGCCATCAAAGTCACTTCTACCATGAGCTCGGTAATGAGGAGGAATTGAAAGTGGCCCGCAAATCTTGGGAGAGCGTCACTATGGTGGAGAGATCGCCTAAAGGTTTGGGTGCCACGGAAGATTATCTCAAATGGAGAGCCAGCAGGGAGCAAGGACACCCAGCTGCCGAGCCAACGGAATTGAAAGAAACATCCCCCATCAAAATATCTTTTCAGAAGAAGCTAATGCTCGTTTGGTTAACTCTCTACAAAAGGCAGATACCAAGAACCAGCAATTACAAGAACGGATCAGGCAGTTAGAGGACCAACAACAGGTCCTCAAAAGGGAGGTAAAAAGGCTCAGGAGAGAGGCAATGACTGAGAAAGCAGGGTTTGAGGAACAAGAGGCACAATGGGGAAGAGAAAAGATCCTTCTCCAAGACGCAATTAAAGAGGCGGGAGTTTAGAAAAACGAATTGCAAGAGAAAATGAAGTACCAAGAAATACTCGTGGAAGAAAATAAACAAGAGAGCAAAAAGAAGAAGCTTGATCTGAAGGAGCAAGCACAGCTTATCAATGATATCCTGAAAGATTGTGCTAAAGAAAGAAAGGAAAAAGAAAGACAAGCTACTCTCCATCAAGAGCTAAAAGAAAATGTTGACCAACTGGAGAGAATGATAGCACAGGGGAAATAAGAACTCTTGCCAGAATCCGAATATGCCCTGAAAATGTTCAACCCTGCCAGACAAGAAGAAAGGCTTTACGAATATCTCAAAAGATGTCATTACATTATAAAGAATCTCCCTGAGCCTAGGCCAATCTAAAGAATGCTCTGTATGAACTATTCGATTAATGAAATAACTTTGGGCCATTATTTAGCAAATTGTAAATGAATAGTATGACTCCCGTAGGAACTATCCTCGTTAGGGTTATGCGAAAAGTTGAATGCGCCATATGGACAAGTATCATAGACGCGCATTTAACCCAGTCATTCACCGTCAGACTATCGAGTGATGCCATGATAAAATGAATGCAATTATTCTTCTGTAGATCTCATTCCTGGCTTTCAGATGCCACCGTATCCTTCGTCCAAACCTGGACCTTTTAAATTTTAACAAAATTTGAAATTCATTGAAAGACCTTTTTTTTTCATACAGGAAATCAACATTGCTTCAAGCAAAGCAAGCCTGACCAAACAAGCAGTTCAACCAAGGTGAGTGTACTTAACGAGATCATGAACAAAGAAACTAATGGAAGATCAGGAGCAAGTCCAGAACTTGCAAGGACAAGTTTCCAAGTTGAAAGACCAAGTCTCAGAGCTTATGAGATTAATGAGAGAGATGTCCCAAAATAAGCCTGTATCAGAGCCAAACTTACCACTACCTCCCCCACCTCCTACAACGGTTGATTCTCACCATGCTTCAACCTCTTTCATTTTCCAGCTGCCTATCTTGGATCCGACGATCACTGTCAATCCGGCCCCCCTAAATAATGACCTACCTTTTCCCTACTACCCGGCTGTCCCAAATGCCGAACCACACACTTCAATCCCTCCGGTTCACCCTGCCCCTTATTTCCCAACTGGGGGAATAGCTCATCCAGGAGGAGAGAGCAGAGCCAGAGAAGATGAGAAGCTGTCTGCCCTCGAAGAAAGATCAAGGGCAATAGAGGGCCTGAACATGTATGGTTCAGTTGATGTGGCGTCACTAAGATTGGTGCCAGACGTGGTGGTGCCACCCAAATTCAAAGTCCCGGATTTCGACAAATACACCGGAAAGTCAGACCCTCGCATTCACCTGGCTACTTACATTGCCAAGATGTCTACCCTGACGGAAGATGATAAACTCCTGGTCCACTTCTTCCATGAGAGTCTCTCTAGGGCAGCCCTGAGATGATGCATTCAGTTAGATAGAAGTAAGCTGCGCTCCTGAAAAGATCTAGCAGATGCTTTCCTGAAACAGTATAAATTCAACTGTGATGTCGTTCCCACAAGGAGAGACCTCCAAAATTTAATGCAGAGAGAAAGGGAGAGCTTTAAGGAGTATGCCCAGAGATGGAGAGAGAAAGCAGCAGAGGTGTATCCTCCGATTACTGATAATGAACTATGCTCTTTGTTCATTGAGACCTTGAAGGCTCCCTATTTCAATCTAATAATTGGAAACACCTCCAACAGCTTCTCAGACATTATTCAAGCTGGTAAGAGGATAAAAGCTAACCTAAGGATGGGACGGCTGCAGGAGTTGACTGAGAATCCTGCAAAGAAGACCGCCAGGTTCAGCAAAAAGAAGGAAGGTGATGTGCACACCATCACCCGACAAGCCCAATCCCCATTTACTCAGAATAACTACAGGCCATATCCTCCCCCTCATGGCCTGACAATTGCCAACATTCCACCTCCTTTTCCAAATTATCCTCACCCACGCCCCCAGTATCCACCGCAAACGGCCTATAACCCGAGACCACCCGCCCAGCCAGTTCAATCAAGACCACCTCCTCCCCAAAATAATCCCAGACCGCAAAGAAATCTTGATCCACCTCTTCCCCTCCCACTCGGTGAAATATGCCGATACCTCATCGGTATAAATCAAATAGTGCCGATTCCCCTTGACCTAATTCAGCCACCATACCCTAGGTGGTATGATGCCAGTGCCCGATGCGAATATCATGGAGGGGCACTTGGACACTCGACTGATAACTGTGGGGCACTTAGGGGAAGAGTGCAAGCCTTAATCAGAAATGGGTGGTTGAAGATCGAAGGGAATGGATCTCTCCCTAACGTCACTTCAAACCCTCTGCCCAATCATGGTACGGGCAGTGGTATGAACATGATAGAATCCGGGGACGAAAACTCAACCACGGAGATGGAGTGATTGATTCCTCACTTTGAGGAAATTTTTGTTATGGCAGTTAGGGAGGGCTACCTCTATCCACAGGCATCTGGATCAGAAAGGGATACGGGATGTCCCTACCATGGAGGAGCAGCTAATCATGAGCTGCGAGACTGTGAGGAATTTCGGCAAGAGGTCTAGAACTTGCTGTCCCTCCAAATTTTGAGATGCCAAGCAAGGTCAAAAGTGGAGGGCAGAGTAAATACAGCCAGATTCGGCTAGAATACCTCCACCCTTAATCCCAGAATGACCTTCTCGGCCCCAGTACCACCACCACCAGTAACAGTTATCCGAACCCCGCCTCAGCTCCCAGTCACAAACACTCATGCTGTGCCTTGGAACTACAATTTCTAAGTCTTCACCCAAGGAGCATCAAGCAGTACATCAGCTCCTAGCCTTGACCTTGCCTCACCCTCAACACCTTCTAAGCCGTGCTTCACTCCTCATGAGCACTTCAGAATGACTTACACCGGACCTTCTGGTAATGCTACTCCCCAATCAAACCTCAAGTCTGTCGCTACCAGTAATTCCTCCCCACCTGAGGAGGAGATAGAATTTATAACTCGGAGTGGGAGATGTTACAGGGATGACGAGAAAGAAAAGAAGAGAGGAAAAGTAAAAATGGGAGAGCCGCAAGAGAACACGGAAGAGGAGGTTGAGAAAGCTGGGAAAGGAGAACCTACTGGATCAAACGGAGAAGAGGAACTGTTGCTTCAAATAATGAAGCAAAGTGAATATGATGTGGTCGAGCAACTGAGAAAGACGCCTGCTCGGATTTCACTGTTATCACTAATTCTAAGCTCAGAAGTGCATCGCCAAGCCCTGCAGAAGATTCTGGGTCAGGCCTTTGTTAACCCTAACATCACACCGGGGCAGTTCGAAAAGGTAATTGGTTAGATACAGGCATCCAGTTTCGTCACTTTCTCGGAAGAGGAGATAAACCCGGCTGGCTTGAAGCACACTAAAGCTCTGCATGTGACAGTAAAGTGTAAGGGATATATAGTCGCCAAAGTCTTGATTGACAACGGATCAGCTCTCAATGTTTTACCCAATACCACCCTGGCCAAACTACCTGTAGACCGATCAAAAATACACCAAAGCACCATGGTGGTAAGAGCTTTCGATGGCACGAAAGGGATGTACTCAGAGACATTGATCTGCCACTCCAAATCGGGGCATGCACTTTCAACGTCACGTTCCAGGTAATGGACATTGAACCAACGTACACTATGCTATTAGGAAGACCCTGGATCCATTCGGCGAATGCTGTCCCTTCCACCTTCCACCAGAGGATCAAATACATCATGGGTGGCAAGATCATAACCGTAAAGGGGGAAGAAGCCATGCTGGTCACCAAGCCACAATCACTTTCTTATGTGGAAGCAACTGAAGAGTCCTTGGAAAGTTCTTTCCAGGCTCTAGAATTGCAAGAAACTATCCTGAGGGATGAAGGGGCCACAGCTATGGTTGCGAAGGTGATGCTTAAAAGCGAATATGAGATAGGCAAGGGGCTGGATGCCACACTACAGGGGATTATTGAACCCATACCGGCTATCCAAAAGATTGGCCATTTCAGCCTGGGATTTGAGGAAGATGCCCTTATGGATGGGCGATTTTGCAGGAGGAACATCCTCCGGGATCAGAGATTCGACCAGAAAATCAGGAGAATGAAGGTTGTCCCAAAAATTACAGATGTCTTCACCAAGCCGATCATTGAAAATCCAGTGGAAGCTGAAGAATCGCCAGACGAACCATCCGTTGATGTCATCCATCTCGATCCCTTGTATGAAGCCCTAATCTCGCCAATGGCTGAGAGGCAAGAATTGGATAACTGGACAGTAGAGGACATTCCTGTACTCAATTTCGAGTAAAGTACCTTTGGTTATCTACACTTGATCATTTTGTCCATGGTGACAAGTGTAATACTGTAAATGGACCCTTTCTTTTATGATATAAATATTAATGAATTAATAGCACATTTTACATCCAATTCTCTTTTCCATTTTTTTTGAAATCCATTCTTATGATATGTTCCACTTTCATTTCTTCAGGACCATTCATCAATTAACACCTAATAATTCAATAGACTCAGAAATTCCTCTGGTTAATTTTGAAATCCCCATAACTGCCATTACTTCAAGTGATTCTGAAGAGGAACTCGCAGAAGAAAGAGGTGAAAGAGACAAACCTTCCCTAGTGCCTTGTGGGGACGAAACGCACACCATAAATCTAGGCACAAAAGAAATAAGAAGGGAACTTAAGGTTGTGGGGAGTGGAGAATTAGAAGATATGGTCAGTTTGCTCAAAGAATTCCTGGACGTATTTTCATAGAGTTATGACGATATGACCGACTTAGACCCTCACATAGTAATGCACAAAATTCCCCTAATTCCCGGGGCGATCCCAGTAAAGCAGAAGCTGAGAAGAATGAACCCTGACACGCTACTCAAAGTTAGGGATGAAGTCAAAAAGCAGTATGATGCCGGGTTTTTGGAAGTAGTTAAATATCCCCAATGGATAGCTAATGTTGTCCTGGTGATGAAGAAGGACGGGAGAGTCAGGGTGTGTGTTGATTATAGGAATCTCAATAAAGCAAGCTTAAAGGATGATTTCCTTCTCCCACATATAGACGTGCTAGTAGACAACGCTGCAGGATTGGGCAGATGTTCGTGTATCGATAGGGCATCCGAGTACAATCAAATCCCCATGGACGAACACGATAAGGAGAAAACTGCTTTTATCACTCAGTGGGGAGTATTTTGTTATCAGGTCATGCCATTTGGGTTAAAGAATGCTGGGACTATCTACCAACGCAAAATGGTCACGTTGTTCCACGACATGATGCACAAAGAAGTGGAGGTGTACGTGGATGACATGATCATCAAATCAAGAGAGGGAGAAAGCCATGTGCAGGTGCTGAGGAAAGTATTCGAGAGACTCAGGAAGTATCAGCTGAAATTGAACCTTGCCAAATGCGTGTTCGGAGCTAGATCTGGGAAATTGTTGGGATTCATAGTGAGTGAGAAGGGAATAGAAGTAGATCCAGACAAAGAAATGCCATCCCCAAAAATAGAAAGGGAGGTGCGCAGTTTCCTGGGGAAGCTGAACTACATCTCAAGATTTATTTCTAACCTCATTGCTAAAGCTGAGCCTATCTTTAGACTGCTCTGAAAGAATAACACCACTCAATGGGATTCGGTTTGTCAAGACGCTTTCGAGAAAATTAAGCAGTACCTGTCGAACCTGCCAGTATTGGTTCCTTCAGTGGCAGGGAGGCCACTGATTCTGTACATGGCAGTCCAACAGAGCTCAATGGGATGTGTATTAGGGCAGCATGACGATACAGGACGAAAGGAGAGGGCCATTTACCACCTGAGCAAGAAATTTAATGATTGCGAGACCAGGTACTCTTTCCTAGAGAAAACTTATTGTGCGTTGGCTTAGACGGCTAATCGACTCAAACATTACATGTTGAATCATAAGACATGGCTCATCTCCCGGATGGATCCCATCAAATATGTATTTGAAAGCCCATTCGTGCCAGGGAGGGTAGCGAAATGGCAGGTCATACTCTCTCAATATGACATTGTCTATATGACCCAGAAGGCAATAAAGGGTAGCGTAATCGCTGATCTCTTAGCAAAAAACCCTATCCAAGATTATGAAGCTTTGGATTTTGAGTTCCCTGATGAACATGTTAATGAAGTTGGCGGCGAGGAAAAAGAACCAACTGAGGTATGGAAAATGTATTTTGACGGGGCTGTCAATTTGTCTAGTAACGGAATTGGGGCTGTGTTGGTATCCCCTGACGGAAGGCACTTCCTGATTGCTATCAAGTTAAGGTTCGACTGCACCAATAACGTTGCAGAATACGAAGCCTGTGTGATGGGTTTACAGGCCGCCATCGAAATGAAAATCAGGAAGTTAGAGGTGTATGGTGATTCGGCCTTGATTATTTATCAAGTCAAAGGAGAATGGGAAACCAAGGACCCAAAGTTAATTCCATATCAAAAGTACCTACTGGAATTAATCAAGAGGTTTGAAGAAATTTCTTTCACTCACCTCAGCCGGAATACGAATCAATTCGTGGATGCCTTAGCCACTCTGGCTGTCATGGCTCAAATGGAGGAGGGGTAGATAACTCAGGTATTACGAATCAAAGCAAGGAGTGAGACGGCGCACTGCTTCATGATCGAGGAAGAAACAGATGGTAAACCATGGTTTCATGACATTCAGGTCTACATCAAAACTAGAGAATACCCTCCCGAGGCAAACAGAAATGAAAGGAGAATGATCAGAAGATTAGCTTTGGGATACTTCCCCAGTGGTGAAGTTCTGTACAAAAGAAGCTCCAACGGCGAATTATTGAGATGCGTAGATGCAGGAGATGCAAGGAGGATCCTTTTCGAGACTCATGAGGAGAATTGTGCAACCCATGCTAATGGATATATGATGGCTAAGCAAATCATGAGACGGGGATACTTCTGGACTACTATGGAGAAAGATTGCATCGAGTACTTTCGGAAGTGTCATAAATGTCAAATCTATGCAGATCAGATAAATGTTTCGCCTCATCAACTGTTCAATCTAGTTTCCCCTTGGCCTTTTGCAATGTGGGGCATTAACGTGATTGGTCCCATTAACCCCAAGGCATCCAATGGGCATAGGTTTATCCTGGTAGCTATTGACTATTTTTCTAAATGGGTCGAAGTGACGTCATATGCCCACATCACGCAGAACACATTTTTCAAGTTTCTCCTGAATAATGTCTTCTGCCGACACGGACTCCCCAGCGAGATCGTAACTGACAATGCCAAGAATTTGAATGGTCCGAAGATCCAGAAATTATGTGACCAATACAAGATCCGACATCTCAATTCTTCACCCTACCGTCCCCAGATGAATGGAGCTGTGGAAGCCACAAACAAAAATCTGAAGAGAATCATTCGGAAAATGACAGTCACCTATAGAGACTGGCATGATATGCTTCCTTACGCTCTTCATGCATACCGGACCTCGATAAGAACGTCAACTGGGGCAACTCCATACTCGCTGGTTTATGGAATAGAAGCTGTTTTGCCTATTGAGGTAGAAATTCCTTCCTTGAGAATTCTCAAAGAATCGGGCATCGACGAGTCGGAATAGATCCAGTCAAGGTTGGACCAATTGAATTTGCTGCATGAGAAAAGACTAGCAGCAGCATGTCATGGGCAATTATACCAGAGAAGAATGGCTAGGGCATTTAACAAAGGTATTCGCCCGCGCGAATTCCAACCAGGAGACCCGGTCTTGAAAAAGGTGCTTCCGAATCAAAGCGACACTCGGGGAAAATGGTCACCAACCTATGAGGGACCCTACGTGGTTAAAAAGGCGTTTTCTGGTGGGGCCCTGATCTTGACCCACATGGACGGTGAAGAATTTCCAAGACCCATAAATGCCGACACCGTCAAAAGGTATTATGCCTAAAAAAAAAAAAAAAAGGATGAAAACCCGAAAGGGCACCCCTAGCAAAATGTGCAAAAGAAAGCAAAAACCCGAAAGGGCGCTTTCTATAAAATGAGTAAAGGGTGAAAACCCGAAAAGGCACCCTGAAAAAAAAAAGGAAAAAAAGAAAAAAAGAGAAAACAAAATCTGGGGGCGAAAACCTGAAAGGGCGCCTTTAGGACCCGAAAAGGGAGAAATAAGGAAGGGAACACGGGACCAAGAACGGAAATAAACACTACGTCGTGAATCTTTGTCAATAGAGTACTTGAGGTAATGGCAGTTAAGGGACTTCAAAGTCAACTACAAGGAATCTGTGAGATCCATTCTTGTACCATTTTTCTTCGAAACTGTACCTTTATCTCTTAAGCCATAATAAAGTCATCCTTTCATTTTTATCCATCTTCTCCACACATTTACATTTTCATTCATTGTCTTGCTTACACTCAGATTTATCTTTCTCGTATACTCACACTCTAATGCTGTTTTCTGTGCCCTATTAATCCGTTAAGATTTTGTCATAAGATTAGGATTTGGATATTGATAACCTCGTATACTTTGCTAGGAGATTTGCAGAGAATGGTCTTTAAAAAAAAAAAAAAAAAAAAAAAAAGAACTAGGGGCGAAAACCCAGAAGGGCGCTTCTAGTCAGATGGGTAAAGGGGAAAGTGAAAACCTTTAAGGGCACTTTTCGCAAAGTAAGAAGGAAGTCAAGGACCGAAGGGCATCCTGGGAAGTAAGTAAGAAATAGAAAGTGATAGGGCAAGTCTTGTGACTCGTCCTCCATTAATCGTTCATCTTCGAGGTCCTGTTAAGTATACTTCATCGCGGAAGAACTTCCTGTGTCAGGTTAGGCTTGCTTTGTAAGCATTTTAATTTTTCAGCATTTAAATTTCAGTCATCAACCTCTGGTTCCTTGATCTAAGTTGATTTTAATTTTCTAGTATTTAAATTTCAGTCATCAACCTCTGGTTCCTTGATCTAAGTTGATTTTAATTTTTCAGCATTTAAATTTCTGTCATCAACCTCTGGTTCTTTGATCTAAGTTGATTTTAATTTTTCAGTATTTTAAATTTCTGTCATCAACCTCTGGTTCCTTGATCTAAGTTGATTTTAATTTTTCAGTATTTTAAATTTCAGTCATCAACCTCTGGTTTCTTGATCTAAGTTGATTTTAATTTTTCAGCATTTTAAATTTCTGTCATCAACCTCTGGTTCCTTGATCTAAGTTGATTTTAATTTTTCAGCATTTTAAATTTCTGTCATCAACCTCTGGTTCCTTGATCTAAGTTGATTTTAATTTTCCAGCGTTTTAAATTTCTGTCATCAACCTCTGGTTCCTTGATCTAAGTTGATTTTAATTTTCGCATTTAAATTTCCTGTTATCAACCTCTGGTTCCCTGATCTAAGTTGATTTTAATTTTCGCATTTAAATTTCTTGTTATCAACCTCTGGGTCCTTGACCTAAGTTGGTTTCATTTTCCTAACTTTAACTTCCAAGTCAAATTTTGAGTCTCGATGTTTTAATACCCAATCGACCAAAATATGGGTCTAAATCTTTATATAATTCCTATACGAAAAATTTTTATTCCCTTCAATAGAAATTATGTAAAGAGGGGCAGCTGTCGACACCATATTTTGGCCGATCACCGAAGTCAATGAATTTTGAAAAATCGACCCTTAACTGACATTCCTCGATTACAAGTAACCTGATTAGGAAATAAACCGATCTCGCATCTAGTCAAATGTTTTCCGATCTCCCAACAAAGGAGATCACATTAATATCAAGTCTCCACGCCATCCAATCTCATTTTTGATCTCTCACCAGAGAGATCGAACCAATGTCCAGCCTCCATGTCGTTCAACCTTAGTCCCGATCTCTCAAGCTAATATCAGGCTTCCATGCCATTTGGTCTCGTCTTCCGATCTCTCGTCAAAGGAAATCAAATTAATGTCAGGTCTCCGTGCCATCCAGTCTTATTTTCGATCTCCCCTTTATAAACATTGTGGAAAATTGTTTAATAAAGTTAAGGTCGCAGTCCAACTTAATGGTGTTTCCGAGCTTAGGACGTTAAATCAAGTTTCCAATTTTAATGACCTAAAGTCCTATCCGTTGTTTGTTCTCGGCTTAGGCCAATCTCATGCTTACAATGTTTTTCCGACCTCTCATACATAGATTAATAATCGATTTTAAGTTAGGTGTTCTAACATGTTCGAACAATCAAGCGCTTGTACAACTTAGATACTTTCCAATCTCATTAAGTCATTGAACAAAAGAGAGAATTTCATTTCATTTTAAAGTAAAAAAATACAAGTCATTCGGCTGGAGGATCACCCCAGCCTGTTCTACATTTCGCTCACCCTCTCTATCTCCCTCAGCTTCCTCCTTGCTCTCCTCTTCTTCTTAAGGAGCCAGGTCCACCATCCAAGAGAAGTCCTCCTCAGGATAATGCCTCCTGAGCTCGGCTAAAAGGTCGCCGTGGGCATTCACGTAAGCACCGGCCTCCCTCATCACTTCCCCTTCTTCTTTCGCTCTAAGTTCTTCAGTGAGGCGAGCAACGTCAGCAGTTCGGAGCGCCCGAGCTTCTCCGAGCTCATGAGCCTGCTCGGCCAATTTCTCCTCATAGGATTTCATCTGACCCTCAATTTCAGCTATACAGTCCAGGGTGGACGAAAGTTGAGCTCGGGCGGAAGCTGCATCCTGGACCGCCTTCAGGATCTCCTGCCTCAGATAATGAGCCTTTTCCCTGATGATGTGTTGGTTTACCAAGCTCTCCATGCTCAAGCTCATCGTCTGGGCCAGGAGATCGTCGGTGCTGCCCGGGGTCAGCCTATGCCGATCCTCCTGGAGGCAGATGGAAGCCCCCAGAACCTTAGCCAAAGCCGGGTTCTCCCGAGCAGAATAGTTCTTCTCCAAAGAATGAATGAGGACCTGGGCACCGCGGGGAAGAGTCCTCACAGCAGGTTGGGAAGGTCCCCCTTCTGCACTCGAAGCAACTGGTGGAGGTGGTAGCTCCTCTTGTCGAGGAGGAGACTGAGTTATCTCTATGTCAGGGATCGGCTGTCTCGAGGGCCGGGACGAGCCTCCCGGCACCTTTCCTGAATCATGCCTTGGCGTCTGCGATGCCTCGGCATGCTTCATTTCCCGCACTTTCCTGGAGACCTCCCTCTTCTGCTTTCGGCTCTCTTTGGAAGCCTCGCTGCTCGCCATACCTGCACAAAGAGAAGTCAGTGAGTTCGCTAAGATTCAGAGATCAGAGATGGGGAAGGTACCAGGGTCGAGGTCAGAGAGCTGGAGCTCGTATTCTTCATTGGTAACTAGCTGCCTCATCCAATGTTCCAGTTCGGCCATCACCGCATATAAATAAGAGAACTTCTGGGTGGCCGCCTGATCCTTAAGTTCCATTACCATGGCACCCTCATCCCTATTCAGGGCGACATGCTTCGGAAGTGGCGGGACCAGATATTGCCAGCTACGGGGGAAACCCTCGAAAGCGTTCGGAATCTTGCTCCTCAACATGAAGAAGCGATTTTTCCAATTCTTCAGTGAGGAGGGGAGATCGGTAAAAAGCCCGCAGTGCGGTTTTGCCTGGAAGAACCAATACTCGTTGTCCTTTCGGCGAGTAAGCCTATGCAGCTCGGCAAACACCTTCGCTGTAGGATCGAGCTTCTTGGCTCTACATAAGCCTCTGAAAGCCACCAGGATCCGCCATGAGTTCGGATGTACTTGAGCCACCGAGACATGGTGAAATTTCAGGATGTCCTTGAAGAAGTCATAAAGGGGAAATCGAAGTTCGGCTTTTAATTGCTCTTCGTACACGATGATCGCATCATTTTCCTCGAAAAAGTGATCGGCTTTGAGATCACCATGGCATCTGATTAGCTCGAAGGAGTCAGTTCGAAGGTTGTATTCTTGACTAATGGATTGCAGATCGGTTTCCTGTAGAACCGATGGCAACTCGTCCACCGGGAGATTTTCTCTACCTGAGGAAGATGTCTGCCTTGATTGAGCTGCTCGACCACGAACTAAAGCGGAAGTCGTTGGAGGCTCAGATCGCTCACCTGGTCCAACCACTTCAACATCATCCGATGACCACGAGACCTGGACGGAAGGGGGGCTCGCCGCTCTCTGACCCTCGGCGCCACTCATTTTATAAGAAATAAAAAGGTTTAAGAAAGAGGAGGATTAAAGTCCTTATCGGAGTGTGATTGGTGCCGAAAGAACTCGAAGAAATGAGAGAATTTTGGAAATCGCTTGCGAAGTGCTGAAAATAACATAAGGGAGCGACCGACTGACCCTTCCCCTATTTATGCCCGTCTGAGCATTCAATGCTCACAGTGTCCCAAGCGACGCATCGGTTAGCGAAATCCGCTTGTTTTTCTGACGCGTCGCAGGAAAATTCCAGAAATACCATAAATAAAATAAGAAGGGATCGGCTGGTCAAGATCGTCTGATTAGGGTAGATGTTCGAAGTTATAGATTGGCTAAGGGTAATTCAGTTAGGAACCCAATCAGATATGCACATTAGAGATCAAAAAATAACCAATGCAATAATTAAATGATAACTGTTAAATAAAATTTCATTTTATTTCCAAAACGATAGATTACATCACTTGGGTGATCTCAAGAGATCGGATTACATCATTAAGAACCTTTAAAGGTCAGATTACATCATTTGGGCGATCTCTCAGATTACATCATTTGGGCGATCTCTAGAGATCGGCACTACATCCTACCTAGTAAGAAACTATGTCAAAGCCTAGTCTTATGGCTGAATCAAAAGATGTGCCGTAGGCACCGAATAGATGTGAAGCTCAGATGGAGTGACTATGACTCTCATGATAATAAGGAGTCATCGTTGATGTCATCGATCAGAATCGAGCTGCAGTCGGGACGCCCGGTGTGGTGAGGAGCCAAATGAACTTCAAAAGGCAGTCACTGATGTTAAGAGGGAAATTAGCAGTCTTCTCGCCCGAAATTGGTTTACCGATTATATCGATAGATTGACCCGAGATCGGTATGATCGATATTTTTAATCTTGATCGGTAAATTAGTCCGGTTCTCTCACTGTCATCGGATGTGGTTATCATGATTTTCTGATCACCGGGGTCATAAATTTTCAGTCGGGAAGCAAAGTGAATAGTCAGAAAAAGATCAAAAATGGTCACCATGGCCAGAATGTTATCGGAGGAACTTGGACAAGAGAAGTGAAAATGAGAAAAGAAGAAATGGAATGTTGGAGAGATTCCCCGCTGAGGCATATATATAGGGGGCCTGAGCATTTATTACTGGCGAAACCGGCTAACGACGCAGAATCAAGAATTAAATGCTTTGACCAGGGTAGATCGGATAAAAAGGAAGGTTCTAGAATGGGAAAGATCAGGAGAGGGGCCCGATATGAGAGATCAGAAAAGAGTCGTGACTAAGAGAACGGAAGGAATGGAGATTGGAAAGGAAGACAAAAAGACTTCCGATAACTTTCTTAATAATCAGAGCCGAGGTAGTTAAAGTGTTGCAGGCAAGATCAAATCTTCACCGCACGCTTCATTTGTAGAATCGCCTCTAATGTCGATGCAGACGCCAGATACCATGACAAGCCCTGCGGCTCTCAATCTCCACC
>NC_079505.1:1254902-1419394 GCF_030052815.1 Hevea brasiliensis
TACACATAAATAAGTACGAAAAAGAATCCAATTAAAAATCTGAATACAAACCAAGGATCAACAACAGACAAATTGGTCCCCCTCCATCTACAGTTCCTCGCTACCTCCACATCCTCCTCCCGTCTCCAGCTTTTCCTTGTCTGCTCTTGTTTGCCTCCACCACTTGCTTTGTTTGCCAACCACCTTTAACCTGCAAGCTACTCCTTAAGATCCAGCCTCATCACTTGTATTTATGGAATTGATTTATTATCGTAGCTCTAGTGTCTAAAGCAGAGCACCTAAGGCGGTAGTTACTCATGGAGTGAAGGACAAGGAAGAAGTCTGGGCAGTGGGTGCATGCGATGGTTCTAATGCCACAGCCAGACCACCACTGGCTTCCAATGGCTCCTTCGTTTCCCAAGCTGATTTGGCACTTTGGGATTTTTCTGCAGTGATAAATGTGGATTGGATCTATACCCTGTAATTAGGCAGGTTTTGGTTCGCACTGCTCAATGTGCAAATGCAGTTATTCTTGTTTGTTTGAAAGTTCAAATGGCTACCTTCTGTGCCCTTGGTGTCACTTATGCAGTTATGATTTCAGTGGTCTAGTTTAGTAGTACAGAAGCAAGAGAAACAAAGAAATGAAATGGAAAGAAGAAGCGTAAAAATTTATCAGGGGTTAAGAGAAGGATTGATTTTTGAATTCGGGTTGTGAAATATCGGGTTGTGCTTTTGGGATGCAATTGCTCTGATTATGCTATTGTTTTTGAGGTTTTACATGAAGGCACATTGAATTTAGGTGGTTTGAGTTTGGAGAAAGTAAAGGGAATAGGTATGTGAGAGAGATGGGGGGAAATGGGTTTGTAATGGCATCCTAGTTTTGGGCAGAGTAGAGGACTGAAGAGAGAGATAGTTAGATAGAAGAGAAGGAAGAGACAGTAAATGAGGGTATTTTGGGAACTAAAAATGTTTCTCTACCATCTGACCCCTGATATACATTTGACTTAATTGAAACGTGACTTAAATTTGGATAGAAGGACATAAATGTACAATGGAAACAAAATTTAGGGATATACCATTAGATTTTAAAAATAGGATAAAAGTGTTAATTATGTTATATCTCAGGGACAAAAAAATAATTTTTCCTAAAAATAAAATAAAAGATCACTTGCCACTTAAGACAAAAAAATTTTTTTATTTATCATTTGTATTTTAAATTTAAAAAAAATTGAAAAATAAAGAAAAAATTTTACCGAGCATAATAAATTTAAATCTTATATAATAAACTTCAATGCAATATGAAACCTATATCTTTATTGATTGCAATAAAATCAATCCCACTAATATAGATATAACAAACATTAGCACTCCATAAAATAATTCTTCTGAAAGAATTCAATTCCATTCTATAAAAAGAATTTAATTCAAATGAATTTATAAGAAAATTTATGTATTTGGAATACATTTTAAAATGATAAAATTTACTTGAATTTTATTCTTTGAAATAATTGACAAATGAAATGAATGAGTTATTCAATCAACATGAATTTTAACAAATAAATAAATATGAGTTGTTTGAAAAAAAAATTATTATTTTAATCCAAATGACCCGTAAATTGTATATTAATGTGAAAATTTTTTATAAATAATATAAATTTAATGAGCAATTTAAATCTATCTATGACTCAAATGATTAATTCCATTCAAAAAATATGAGATAAAGTCAAAATAAACTCAACTAGTTTGAAAACTCCACATATTTTATTTAAAAATGCTTTTCATGTAACTACTCATACTAGACCTAGTAAATATGTATGGTCAGACTATTTTGAGTTACGAATCATTTTGATTCTACCTTAATCTAACCAGAAATCACACTTTGACAACTTAGCATATAACTTTTTTTCTCTTAGGGTTTGCAGAATAATCCTCAAATGCTCATCATGTTCTTCCCTGGTCTTGGAATACACCAAAATATCATCAATAAAGACCACTACGAACCGATCTAGGTATGGATGGAAGATACGGTTCATAAGGTCTATGAATGCTGCTGGTGCATTTGTTAGGCCAAAGGGCATCACCGGGAACTCATAATGCCCATACCAAGTCCTGAATGCAGTCTTTGGCACATCTGCATCCTTCACCCTCAGCTGATGATACCCTGACTTGAGATCAATTTTGGAAAATACTGCTACTTCTTTCAACTGATCAAACAGATCATCAATTCTAGGCAATGGATACTTATTCTTCACAGTTACTTTATTCAACTGTCGGTAATCGATGCATAACCTCAAAGTCCCATCCTTCTTTTTCACAAATAGCACTGGAGCTCCCCATGGTGACACACTGGGGTGTATGAACCCCTTATCCAGTAACTCATGTAACTGGATTTTCAGTTCCTTCAATTCTGTAGGTGCCATCCTATAAGGAGCAATAGAGATTGGTGCTGTACTCGGAAGTATCTCAATAGCAAATTCGACTTCCCTTTCTAGTGGCAAGCCAGGCAATTCTTCAGGGAACACATCTGGGAAGTCTCTTACAATGGGTATGTCACACAGATCTGGCTTAGTCTGCCTAGTATCCACCACATGTGCTAGGTAAGCTTCACAGCCTTTTCTCATCAGTTTTCTTACAACTGTGGCTGAGATGACATTGGACAAGAAATCTGTCCTTTCCCTCACAACTGTGATTTCATTACCCTCAGGAGTTTTCAAAGAAATCCTCTTCAGTTTACAATCAACCATTGCTTGATGACATGACAACCAGTCCATTCCCAAAATCACGTCAAACTCATGGAAAGGCAACTCAATCAGGTCTGCCAAGAATTCATACCCCTGAATCCTTAACGGGCAACCCTTGTACAACTTGTTCACCACTATACTATGGCCCAATGGATTAGTGACCAGGATGTCTTGGTCACTCTCCCCTACTAATATCCCCCTTTCTACGGGTAGGTTGATGTAGATGTATGAATGAGTGGATACTGGATCCACCAATGCATGCACAGATGTATTGTAGAGGGAGAATGTACCCCTGATGACGTCCGGGGCATCTTGTTCCTCCTGAGCTCTTATGGCATAGGCTCTGGCAGGTGCTTTACCCTCAGGCCTCTCTGCTGGCTCAGATGCAAGTCTCTGTGATGGTACCATTGCCTCAGATTTGCCAGATTTCCTACCCCTTTATGGTGCAGGAGCAGGTCTGTCTGCTTGTGTTGGAGCAACAGAGCGATTCGCTTGGCAGGTTCCTTAATCGATGCTCTGTGGATCCACACCTTAAGCAGGCACCCGTTACTCTCCAACACTCCCCTTTATGCCACTTCAGACAATATGGACATGCAGAAGATGCTGGGGCTAGTCCTCGAACCCGTCTCGAGAGGCGCCCACCGATGGTGTGGACCGACTCTCCTAGGGGTGAACTATGGCACGGGCCCCGAGACCGACCACGATCTTGAGGTTGACTGAACTGCGTGTGTGGACCTTTAAACTTCTTCCCAGGTGCAGGAGATGAGCTAGACTGACCCGGGCCCCTCTTCTGCTATCTCTCCCTTCTAGTCTGCTCACTTATTCTAACATTTTTAACTTTTATTGCAGCTTCCGCTAACTTGGTGAAGTCTGTGATTCCCAAGGCAGTAATCATGATCTTTATGTTGTCATTTAATCCCTCTTCAAATCTCTTACACCTCTCGGCTTCATTAGGGACTATCTCCCTTCCATAATGGCTCAGTCTGATAAATTCCTTTTCATACTCTGCCACTGTCAACTGTCTCTGCCTCAGGTTAATGAACTCTCTTCTTCTCTCTTCTAGGTATACACTACCCACATACTTCTTCTTGAATTCTGAGAGGAAGAAGTCCCAAGTTATTAGTTCTGGCTGCACTTCACTAGACACTGTATCCCATCATTGATAAGCATCATCTTGCAGCAGAGATATAGCAGCTTCTAGATTTTGCTCTAGAGTGCAGTGGAGTTGTTTTAAAACCCTTCTTATTCTATTCAGCCAGTTTTCGGCTGTAACAGAATTATCTTCTCTCTTGCCAAAGAAATCCACTGCTCCAATTTTCTTACTCTTTCCAGATGTGATTTCTGCTGTGGAGGTGGTGGTGGTGGTGGCATTACCCCAGCCATTTGTCTAAAAAACTCGGCCATTTGCTGGAACATGGCCTGTGGAGGCTGAGCAGTGCTCACTGGAGTCGGGCGAGCAGTTCTCCCCTACCCCTAGTCTCAGCTGCTGCAGGTGAAGCATGACTCTCCACTTCCTCCTTAACTGCCCTCTGAGATGTGGGGTTCGTATCCTATTCAAAATAACAAAGACAAACAGATCTGCATTAGTGTCACCTTGACTCTTACAAATGCAATGCATGGTATGGACTCGATCTAGACCCAGAAACGCTTAAACCGTGCTTTGATACCACTAAATGTGACACCCCTTACCCGTATACAGTGCAGCCGAGTAAGATATACCACACAGTGTACTGGAATACCATATTTTATTTTATTCATTTTTATCCTTCTTTATTTATTTTTATCATAGTTATGAAGTACAATTGGTGAGGTATAATTTATTTAAGTCATTTATGGAAAACATTAATTTATTTGAGGTTTCGCAAATTTTATAAAAAATCTGGCAGAGTACCGGCTAAAAACAGAGAAAACAGTTCTTCGGAACCTGTGAAAAACACTTCCACTATGTTTTCAATCAATCCCAAATTCCATTTTATCAACAAAGTCTCAATCTTTTTCAACAATATTTTCATTTCTCATTCATTCATTTCACATGATATTCATATACAAGTCATTAATAAATACTGAATTTTTCACTCATAAACACAATTTTCACTATTTCATTAATACCAAAATATATTACATAAGTCTTAATTACACATGAGAAAATAAAAGTTAATTACAAAATACCAAAATGAAACCTAGTGTCCTACCAATGCACTGAAGAATGTGAGGTGACACGGACACTATGCAAAGCTGCTGATGGTCTCACCCAGTCTGCGGTCTACTGGGCTCTCTATCGGTCTCTCCAGAACCTATGCGTGGCAAAAAGCAACGCGCTAAGCAATAATGCTTAGTGGGGCCAATAATAGAATAAAAAGAAATAACAGAAAATAAATATGCAGTGAATGTATTGATGTCTTATGTAGACAAATTTTCGATAATTATTTATAGTCTTATTGATTTTTTACTTGTTATGTTCATTATTTCATTAAATTTATCCACTTTCATTTTTTTGGTTGCCCAAGTAACCTATACTAGATGACTGGATTGGATAAACGGGTAAACTGACACTGAGTATCAAGTACCTTAGGCCGTCACACTATCGGTCACATATGTATCTCCCGGTGTGCAACAGAACAGCTAATAAGCTGTAATAAACATTAGGCATAAGGCCAAGTATCATCAAAATGTCAGAATGGCTAAAAGCCATGAAATCACAGAATAGCATAATGCCATGTGCTAGGGCATATTACACTTTTAAAATTTTCAATTCTTGAAATTTAAGTTTAGGTATTACTATTCATTTTATTAGTCAACTAAAATGTTGACTTTTGCATAGACAATAGGTACATTGGTTGTAATACTCCCAACATACCACATTTTGCATTCCAAAGTTGTTGGTATTGGTTGCCAATACCATTTCTAAGCTTAGTGTTAGTTATTCATAATTTTCAGATTTCAAGTATTATGTTTACTGTTCCATTGGTCATTTGTACAGTAGGAATTTAATAAAGTTGTCTTCATGAAAGTTGTTTCTTATTGTGTCTAGTTACATTTCTTTTTTCGAATCACTCCACTTGGAGTTTTGTAGCTCAAGTTATGGCCTAAAAACCATAACTGGCCAGATTGCAAACTTCCATAATTTTCTGGACATAACCAAATCTACAGTATTTTGTGCATTGACTGTAGGTTAATTTTTGAACATGTTATGATCAAAATTTGGGTTTGGTTTCTTCATGAAAGTTGTAGATCTATATGTCAACTTTCTGCTGGTAAAATTTCAGGTCAACTGGACCTTTCTACACTGAGTTATGACCAAATGAATAAATACTGTTCATTTGGTCATTTTACCCAGGCAGAATGCAAGTCACTCGGATTAGGGCAATTTTTTTTCAACTTGGTTTGGTTTTCTGGGCAGGGTTTCTTCATCAAAGTTGTGCCATTATGTGTTTAGTTTCATGTCCAATTGGCCTTGTACTAATTGAATCTCTACAACTCCATTTATAGCTGCCCAAACCTGCTGGACTCACACCCAGTCCTGCAAGTCACCAAGGGTAGCATACCAAATCTCAAATACCAAGCCACAACTCTCTTCATTTCCTCATCATACATAGCCAAATGGTCACTAATTGACCATTTAAACTTTCATTCACCAACACATGAACAAAATCAAAGTTTTGTGCCTTAAACCCTAACTCCAACAACTAAAATTTTCATACACATACAATCCATGGTTTACAACACCAACATCATGTTCAATGGCAGCCATACACAAAATTTTTAGAAGAAATTGGCACTAACCTTGACTTAGGCACTTTCCAAGGCTTCAAAACTTCACTTTTTTCCTTTCTTTTTGCTATCCAAAGCTTGCTTTAGGTGTGAGGATGAGTTTTTGTGAAGGGAGGCTAGGGTTTTGAGGTGGTTTGGAGGGTGAACCCAAAGCTTGGTGAAGCTTTAATGGTGGAAGAGGAAGAGAGGTGCTGGTTCGGCCAAAGGGAAGAGATAAAGAAATCTGATTGTTTTTCTTTAATTTCTGCCCATTTACTCATTTTAAATGAGTTATTGCCAAGTGTCACAATTTGATTGGGTGGGAGGATTTTAATGACATCATAATGCTGTCAAAACTCTAATTTCTTTCATTTTCTTTCCTTTTCTTTTCTGTCAAAACTCTAATTTCTTTCATTTTCTTTCCTTTTCTTTTCTACTCATTTTCAATTTAATTTTTAGCAATATTTATTCATATTTTATGTCATAATAATTATTTACTTAACTAGACAAGTCGGCCAAAAATTACCTCTGAAGGCGAAATAACCAAAAGACCCTCCGTTTGGCTTAACAGACCAAAATTGTCTGTACAGATTGAAAAATTTTTCTAAGCCTTTTTTTGGCATTCTAATGCTATAGAACTCTCAATGACTCTTCTCTGGAGTCCAAAAAATTATTTTATGAATTTTCTCCCTGGTCTAGGGCTCCTAGTTGCGAGAACTGCAACTTCCCACTGGGTTACCTATCGCTAGGGCACCGGCTCATTTAACTTGGTTGTATTTTATTTCTAAAATTTTTCCTAAATTTTTCTTAGTAATATTTGAGTTAATTATGGTTCCTTAATTTAGTTTAAATATTTTTTCAGACGTTCTAGCTGTCTGGACCGACACCGGTCACCAAAATAGTAGAATGTACGGAGTTGTTACAAGGAAGGTGTTACACTTATGTTGTGCTGGTAGTTCATGGATTACCCATTGGTGTCAAAAGAGAAAAAGATAATTACTTATGGATTACCCATTGGTAGTTCATTGTATAATTACTTATAACTAGCTACAGTAGTTAGATATGACAGGAGTGAGTCACAAAATCAATTGTCTAGTTAAGTATATCATTTAAGTAAACCAGATTTATCTTTACAATTTTATATATTTCTATAAAATGTCTAATGACTTTCGCAGTAAGGTGAAAAGCTTAAATGTGATAATTTAGACTATATTAATGTATTTCAGTTGTAGAATTTTTAAAGGGTGTTGATTGAAATTTTGAAATTTATTTATGTAATTCATGATTGAACATGTTAGAAAATTTGTTTATTGCATAGTTAAATCTCCCTTTCTCATTTGCAATTTTTGATGCAAAGAGAGATTTTTATTTAGGTTTTGTTGCAAGAGGAAGAGTTGAAGAGAGATTTTTTTTTTTGTAAAATTTTTTAACAGCATTGTGTCGGATTTTAAAACATTTTATTAATTTCAATAACAAAAAGAATTCGATTTGAAAAATTATATATATTCAAAGTAAATATAAAAACATAATAAAAATTCAGAGAGAATGTAATCGATAAAATTATAGAAATTCATTAAGTAGATGCATGCCATTTTGAGGAGCAAAAGCCACCTTGTTAAATTGGCAAGAAACTTTGACACAATTTTTTTTTTTTATACAATTTGCTTCAGTTGAGATTCGATCTCATAGGGACAACTTCAATACTACTATATAATTTATTTTTGTCAAATTTTCTTGTAAAAAAATTTGCTTGATAATTATAAGCGAATGAAAAACAAATATACTTTTTTGAAGATTATGAAGCATTCTTATTTTTTCAGTGATCAGAGAGTTGTAGAGTTCTTTGTCATTGCAATACTCATCTACCTTATTGCAGCAAAATACCCATATCGATGCATTTGAGGAACACAAGGTCATAATGCCAATTAATGTTTGTGGTTGCCCTGTTTTTCTATGGAATAGCATTGGCTATTGAATCCATATTCAAAGCTCGTAAATCAAATTACCAAACAACCTTCTTCCTTGCCACCATTGTACTTGCGTTGATCTTCTGGGTTTAGGACCTGCATGTTTAAATGGAACTCATATCAACATCTTTACCATTTGCTACTCCAAGCATTTGATGAGTTGATCTTCTAGGCTTAGGCCCAGTATTGTTGTCAAAGCTAAAGCCTTGGCACTTGGAGCATGTGGGGTAAAGTTTAAAATTTTAATTTAAATTAGTTTCTTTTTTATCTGTTTATTTTTTTTAACTCGTGTGTTTTTATTATTTTTAAATAAATTTTTTAAAAATAATTATTTTAATTTAAAAAATAATAATTATTTATTTAAATATGTTATTTTTCATATGCAACACAAGTGGTTCTATACAGTTTATAAATAATAAATATACAAATATAGCTTCATTTTGAAATTTTGAAAAAAAATTAATTAGTAAAAAATTAAAAGCTTTAGTCATTATAAAAGTATAATTTAATTATTATAATTTTGCAAATATATATGTAAAAAATAAGAAAGAGAATGCTATAAATATTTTCTTTAGAATGCTATAATATTTTTTAATAATTTCTTTATATTATCTTATAAGGAAAATTATAAATTTAAAATTAAAAATCATTTTAATTTGTATTTGTGGACCAATTGTAAGAGTAAAAAAATATTAAAAAATTGCTAACACTAATCTTCAAAATTGAATCACACAAAAAGTACAAATATTTTGATAGTTGGATATTTCACTTTTACCATTAAAAAAGAAAAAAATATATTATTGAAATATAACTTTTTAAAGAAAAATATGAAATTTTCATGTTAAATTTTATTATATTTTTATATTTATCATCGACAATATGTATTATAAATTTCAAAAAAAATAAAGAAAAAAAATTTACTTAGTTATAATAAATTTGAATCTTAAATAATAAAACTTCAACGTAACATGAAATCTATATGTTTGTTAATAGTAAAAAATTCTAAAAATTTTAAAAATTTCAAATATAAAAATTGATTAAATATAATTCAATTGAATTGAACCCTTTTAGTTTTAGACATTTCAAAAGCTAGAAGATTGGAAAGAAAAAGTAAAAGATTATTTATTAAATTTAAAAAATAATAAAATTATGATCAGATAAGGGCTATCATCTTTAGAAATTCAACTACCGGCTGAATTTCATGTTTAGGAAGCAAAAGAAATGAATGTTCAAATAAACCAAAATAAAAATTAATAACGTTACATGAAATATTGTCAATTTTTTTGACACTCAAAATTACGTGAAAATTGTAAAATTGATCTCTATTTTATAAATTCATATGATAAAATGTATATAATAATAAAAATTAAAAATTCATGTCATTTTCACTATTAAAAGAGAAAAAAAAATAAATTTATTAACATAATTTTTTTTATGTCTCTATAAATTTATTATAGTAATTATTTTAATTTTTAAAAGTCAAATAAAGGTTTTATTTGATTTTATAATAATTAATGTTATGTTTTTACAATAATAATAATAATAATAAATTTTAATCTGATGATATACAAATTATTTTATGAAAACTCAAATTTAAATTTTAATAAAAACCATTTAAAAGAAATCTCACTAAGTTTCCATTGACTGCGTTTTCCCACGGCAATAGGTTTCTTATATGAAATCTCCTGGAAGTTGAATTCCAATCCTCATGTGTTCACTTGGTTCCTCCAATTAATTCATTAATTAAGATTAATTATACTTGATGATGCTTTTCCTTACTTTTACCACTTTATCAATCATCTTACATAATTTGATACTCAAAATTACATGAAAATTATAAATTTACTCTCTATTTTATAATTTTACATCATAAAAATGTCTATAATAGTAAATTACAAAAATTCATGTCATTTTCGCTATTAAAAGTAATTTATTAATATAATTTTTTTTATATCTCTAAACATTTATTATAATAATTATTTTAATTTTTAAAATTAAATAAAGCTTTTTATTTGATTTTTTAAGGATAAATTTCAATAACTGTCTTTAAACTTATGTAGTTGTAATACTATAATCTTTCAACTTTAAAATATAATATAAAACCTCCTAAATTTTTAAATTTTGTACAATAAAATCCCTCCGACTTTCAATTATTGATTTTTCAGTTAAAAACTGACGTGAACAAATGTCACGACCCAATCTATGGGCCGGACCGGCACTAGGACCTGGGCCAGCCTAAAGCCCCCGAGACCCGTAGTAAGCCTAACTATTCCTTAGCCCAACTCTAAGGCCCAATTGAGCCCAATTTCAAGAAAACAACCGGACAGAGTCCGGCCATAAAATGGACCTTCCAACGGGGAGTTTTTGACTCACCCGATCTGTAAACAAAATAAATACTCAATTGGGGAGCTCAGCTCACCCTCCACATACTCATATCAGCATAAAAATAAATGGGAGCTCAGCTCCCTCATCCAATCCATCAAACATGCATAGAATATTAAGTTTACAGGCCCAAAATAACAATTTAGTTTACAGACCCAGTTCAAATAATATTTCTATCATATACGGAAATTCTAGAAATTTATAGAATTACACAAACATGAATAAATAACCTGCGAGGGAGAAAAGCAGGTTAATCCTTAAAATATCCTCCTGTGGCCTGGAAAAATATTGAACAGGAGTGAGCGTTCGACTCAGAGAGTAAAATATCAATTTTAACCATAATCTCTATAACTATCTAAAACTAATGCACCCTGTAGAGTGAAATGCAACACCAGCAATAATTTCACATCATAACATCAAAAAGGTAATTTGGAGCACTCACACACCCTGTAATATCAATCATAATATATGGGAGCTGATCCTATCTGACTCTCTTAAATCCAACTTTGGTGCGTGAAGAACTCAGCTCGGACTTCCACTTAATAACCAAATCGGGGTCCCAGCGAAGAACTCAAGCCGTGTCTACCCTGAAGGACCGGGTCCCAGCGAAGATCTCAAGCCGTGTCTATCCGTCCTATCCATAGTCCACACCACATCACACGCACGCCAACACACGCACACTGCTCCAAATTACCACAACAGCATACATGGCACTTTCACAGTTATGAATGCAACATAAATCGTGCCTAGAGTTTATCTACATAGATATATGCATATAAGTGATGCATGGGCATGCTTGAAAATATAATAATATCGAAATTACAATTAAAATTAATATTTTACTCACAGACTTGACAACGGTCACTGTGGCGGCTGGGTGGAGGAAGAAGGCTGTCCCGGCTCACCTGACAATTACATTACAATTATTTAATACAAATGACTCAATACAAATCAAGAAAAGACCAAATACGTCCTAAGTCGTGCCGAAAATCCGGCAGAGTCTCCCCTATACCTAGGACCTACCCAACCTGAAAAAGGGCTCAAAACACACTTCTATATTCACAACCCATATATCCACAACTCAATCACATCACACAGCCCCTCCTGGGCCCATCAAATCAGTCATCCATCACAATATGTAAAATTTCAATTTAGTCCTTATAATTGATCATTTTTGCAAAAACTGCCCAAATAAGCTCTAAAAATTCTAAAACTTTGCCCCGCGGTCCTTACCAATATTACTAGGCTATTGCAAAAAGAATCATAATTTTTTGAGCTACCACGAATATTTTATGAATTTTTAATCCTATTTAAGCACTAGAAAATTACGAAAAAGCAAGGTTCGGGTTTACCTTTGCCGATTCCGACTTCGGGGACGCGCTCGGGACGTCTAACAATGGGGGGGTAGCCAAAACCTCGGTCTAATTCGGAGACTTTTCCTGTAACGGGTCTATCTAGCCGGAAATTCTCAGACCCGGACAACTGTCGAATTTCCGCGAATTGAGGATACCTACACGAAGCCCATAACACGGGGGTTAGCACATAAATTTTTCAGAATTTTCTAAGCTCATTTAATGCTCGGAAAAATACTGCAAAGTTTCGTGGGACCCACCGAAAAACGGTGTCGGAAAAATTCGAAATTTATGTCGCCGCGAAGCTCTCGACGAGTGGAGCGCTCTGGTACTCTCGGTTTTCTCGTGGGGTTCACGGTTTGCGAGAAATCTAGCCCGAAAGTCAAAATGGGCTAAAACTTCCCGGGCAAAAATTGGACAAACCGCTCGATGGATTTCGGTGTTCTTGGTGTCTATGGAAAGCTCTCGACGAGTAGATGAGTTTAGACACAAGACTCGGTCCGATTGGTGGCCGGATCGGCCGAATTTTGGCCGGGAAGACGAACTGTCGCGCGCGCAAGGGAGGGGCGTTCGCGCGCGTTTTCCGGCCGTTTGGGGCGGCGGCCGGTGGGCTGGGACGGCTGGGGGTCGGCGCCGGCGAGCTGGGGTGGCAGGGGAGGCGGCGGCGCGGCAAGGGGAGAAGGGAGGAGAGAGAAAAAGAGAGAGAAGGGGAGGGAGGTCGGACGCGCGCGGGAAGGAGGAAGAAAAAGAAGAAGACCGGTCCGATTCGACCAGTCCGATCCGGTCCGGTTCGATTCGGCCCGTTCGATTTGGGATACAAAATTTTGAATTTTTACTCTGCCTCGGGACCGAAAACGAGGTCTAAAAATTCCGAAAAAATTCCAGAAAACTCAGAAAAATTCGTAGACTCCAAATATATTTTTAGTTTTGCCACGTGGTCTTTAAATTAATTTTTAAAAATCATCAAAGTTTATATTTTCGAAAAATTGAACCCGATTTCTAAAATCCGAAAAATTCCAAATAATTTCCTAAAAGTTCAAATAAAATAAAATATCAATAATTATCCAAAAATAATAAATTTAAAAATTAGGGGTGTTACATTCTTCCCCCCTTACAGAAAATTCGTCCTCGAATTTTACACAAGGCAGAATAAAGTACATGATTACACATTGAACAGATAAGGGTACTTGCTACGCATGTCCCGTTCTGACTCCCAGGTGCACTCTTCCGCTGACTGGCTCCTCCACAAAACCTTAACCATAGGGATCTGTTTTGATCTTAGCTGTCTGACTTGGTAGTCCACTATGGCTACAAGTTGCTCCTCAAACGTCAAGTTCTCTTTTAGCTCTATTACATCCGGCTGTAGTACATGAGAAGGATCAGGAATGTCTTTCCTGAGCATGGAGATGTGAAATACGAGATGAACGTGAGAAAGGTTGGGTGGTAGCTCCAACCGGTAGGCAACTGCTCCAACTCTATCAGTAACCTCAAAAGGTCCATTATACTGAGATGCCAACTTGCCCTTCTTTCCAAATCTCATGACTCCCTTCATTGGAGAAACCTTCAGGAATACGTAGTCGCCCACTGTAAACTCCACATCCCTCCGTGCGGGTCCGTGCATAACTCTTACGCCTCTTGAAAGTCTTTTTTCAATCGTTCCCTGATTAAAGGAACTATCTCTGAAGTGTACTGCACTAGGTCTACATCATGCACCTTCGCTTCCCCCATTTCTGTCCAACACAGAGGAGACCTACACTTTCTTCCATATAGTGCCTCATAGGGTGCTACTCCTATGCTGGAATGGTAACTGTTGTTGTAGGCAAACTCCACCAAAGCTAGCTGATCATCCCATTGACCTCCAAAATCCAAAACACTCATGCGAAGCATGTCTTCTAGTGTTTGGATTGTCCTTTCGGACTGTCCATCCATGCGAGGGTGGAAAGCGATAAAGTTCAATCTGGTGCCAAGTGCCTCTGTAACTTTCTCCAAAACCGAGAAGTGAATCAGCCCTCGCCGATATTATGGAAGTAGGAACTCCATGTAATCTGACTATTTCTCGAATGTAGAGTCGGGCGTACTGTGCCACAGAATATGTAATCTTCACAGGCAAGAAATGAGCTGATTTAGTCAGGCGGTCTACAATTACCCATATCGAATCATATCCTCGCGTGGTACGGGGCAACCCAGTCACAAAATCCATAGTAATCATTTCCCACTTCCATTCTGGGATAGGGAGCTCTTGCAGCTTCCCTGACGGTCTCTGATGTTCAAACTTCACCTTCTGACAAGTCAAGCACTTGGACACAAAATCTGCTATGTCTCTCTTCATGCCATTCCACCAATAGCTATCTTTCACATCATGGTACATCTTGGTGGAGCGTGGGTGGACATTGTACAGTGTATAGTGTGCCTCTCGCATGATTTCATCTCTGAGATTGTCCACATCGGGCACACATATCCTAGAACCTTGCACTAGGGTGCCATCATTGGCAAATCCAAACTCACCACCTTCACCTTGCTGTACTCTTTCTATGATTTTCATCAATTGTTGGTCCCTGTGCTGGGAAACTCTAACTCTGTCCCGCAAGTCTGGCCTCACTGAAATATGAACCAACAATACCCCCTCATCTGAAAGATCTAGGATTAAACCTTGATCCATCAACTCCTGTACTTCCTAAATCAACGATCTCTTCTCTACTGAAATGTGCGCCAAACTGGCAGAAGATTTTCTGCTCAAAGCATCTGCTACAACATTGGCCTTCCCAGGGTGGTACTGGATGGTGCAATCATAGTCTTTCAGAAGCTCCATCCATCTCCTCTGTCTCAAGTTTAAATCCCTCTGTTGGAAGATGTACTTCAAACTCTTATGGTCGGTGTATATCTCGCACACTTCACCATACAGGTAGTGTCTCCAGATTTTTAGTGCAAAGATTACAGCCGCCATTTCTAAATCATGGGTGGGGTAGTTCTGCTCATGCCTCTTCAGCTGCCTCGAAGCATAAGCCACTACCTTTCCATTCTACATCAAAACACACCCTAGGCCAACTCTGGAAACGTCACAGTACACGGTGTATCCTTCACCACTCATAGGTAGTGTCAACACAGGGGCAGTGGTTAGACACTCCTTAAGCTTCTGGAAACTCTCCTCACAGTCATCTGTCCAAATGAATGGAACATTCTTCTGAGTCAACTTAGTTAGGGGAGCCGCTATCCTGGAAAAATCCTGCACAAAACGCCTATAGTAGCCAGCTAGACCCAGAAAACTTCGCACCTCGGATCATTGTAGGCCTAAGCCAATCAGTTACAGCTTCAATTTTCTTTGGATCCACTTGAATACCTTCACTAGAAACCACGTGTCCCAAGAATGAGATGCTTTCTAGCCAAAATTCACATTTTGAAAATTTGGCATATAGTTGGTGCTCCCTCAAAGTCTGCAACACCATCCTCAAGTGCCACACGTGCTCTTCCTCGGTCCGAGAGTATACCAAAATCTCATCTATGAATAAGATGACAAAACGGTCCAAAAATGGCTTGAACACCCTATTCATCAAGTCCATGAAGGCTGCTGGTGCATTAGTGAGTCCAAAAGACATCACCAAGAACTCATAATGACCATATCTTGTCCTGAATGCCATTTTAGACACGTCCTCATTCCTGATTCTTAACTGATGGTAGCCTGATCGCAGGTCTATCTTGGAAAAGAATCTAGCCCCTTGGAGCTGATCAAACAAATCGTCGATCCGAGGAAGTGGATACTTGTTCTTCACAGTCACCTTGTTCAACTGTCTATAGTCAATACACAACCTCAATGACCCATTCTTCTTTCTCACAAATAGAACAGGAGCACTCCAGGGTGAAGTGCTCGGACGTATGAAACCCTTGTCCAAAAGCTCCTGTAGTTGCTCCTTCAGCTCTTTCAATTATGCTGGTGCCATCCTGTAAGGTGGCATTGAAATGGGGTTTGTACCCGGCACAACATCAATGCAAAACTCTATTTCCCTTCCTGGTGGAAACCATGGAAGCTCCTCTGGGAAGACATCCATAAATTTTCTGACAACAGGAACATTTTCCATGCTGACACCTTCTACAGATGTATCTCTCACCAATGCCAAATACCCTTGACATCCACGCTTCAACATTCTTCTAGCACTGATTGCTGACACCAAATTATATGGAGCCACGCTCCTGTCACCGTCAAAGCTAAACTCTTCCACACCAGGTATGTGGAAATACACCTTTTTGTTCCTGCAGTCTAAAGTGGCATAGTGAGTTGCCAACCAATCCATCCCCAAGATTACATCGAAATCCATTACTGGTAGAGGGACCAAGTCTGCTGGGAGGATCTTTCCATCCACTACTACCGGGCTACCCGGAAAAACCATATCTACATCTAAGTTGTCACTAAGTGGGGTAGCTACCGACAAGGGACATTCTAAGGTTGTAGGGTTTCTACCCAATCTCATGGCAAATACAGGGGAGACAAATGAGTGCGTAGCACCCGGATCTATTAAAACACGAGCCTTATAGGAACAGACCAGAAGAATACCTGCCACAACTGCATTAGAAGCCTGAGCATCCTGATGGGTCAGGGTGAAAACCCGAGCTTGACCCCTACCCTGAGTGGCAGAACCCTGATATTGACTTCTACCTCCTGATCTGCCTCCAAATCCACGTCCCCCTTGTCCTTGGCCTTGTTGGCCATCGAATCGATCGCCGCCATGCTGGAAGCACCCGGATACAACTAACGAGGAACATTTGCAACAGAACCCTGTGACCCCATCTGTGGCTCACTGAACACGGGGCATTCCCTAGCAAAGTGACCTGGTTGGCCACATCTGAAGCATACTCCTGAACCCATCATACAAGGTCCTGAATGTCCTCTTCCACACTGTGCACAAGGTGCTAAGGAAGATCCTGGACTGCACCGTAATCGCTGCACTGAACTGTGACCACTGCTAGATCCGTACCCTGGTCTGAACCCTCGAGATTTGTGTCTAAAACCACTCCTCTTATTCCTGCTTCTTCCTCTGTAATTAGTTTGGCCACCACTATTTGTAGTAGCCATGTGGGGAACACCTGAAGAACCCTCTGCTCTGTTTTTCTTTGCCCTTCCGCTGTCATCCACAACATAGCTAATCTCTATCTGTCTGACTCGATCAACTACCACGTCAAAAGACTGATCCGACATCATGGCTAGGTTTGCATACCTCCTGTCAAGCCCCTTTAGGAATCTCTTCACCTTCATAGTTTCTGTAGCTACTGCTGTAGGGGTATATCTGCTCAATTCCAGAAATTCTGTAGCATATTCATCTACAGACCTGCCATTCTGTCTTAAGGCCTCAAAGGCCCACTGTTTTTGATCTCTGAAGCTTTCTGGCACAAATCGATTGATGAACAGTTCCACAAACTGAGTCTACGACAAACCCTCCATCCGAGGTAACACGTAGTCATTCATCCATTGTCTAGGCATAGGCCCCATGACATGCTGCATACACTCTATAAGTCTTCTATCACCAATCGCACTGCTCTCGCCGTCAGTAGGAATCCAAAAACCGATATGCATCGTCTGACACATCATAAGTACCAGGCACCAACTTCTTGAAATTAATTATCTGTTTGTAAGGTTCCCCTCTTGGTGCGGTGGACTGCTGCTGCTGTGGAGGGTGGACCATATACTGCGCCATCATGTCTATGGTTCTCTGCAACCCAGCTAGAGTAGCTGCCATTGGGTCCATGGGACCTGTGCCATGAAAGACTGATCCTGAACTGTTGGAAGCTGCTCTTCTACTTGAGCAGCTCTAGGCCTCCTACCCAGCCTCCTCGAGGCAGGCGCCTCATCTGTCCGACACCTCGTTAGCACATCTGTTACAGTGCGATGGCAGCTCTCCTGCTTCTACGCATTTTCCTGAAATTCAGCAGCATTAGCCCACAAAATTCAAAACTACATGTTACACAGCTCTATAGACTCATATTTACACACAATATATAAAGCAGAAACTAGAAGCAAAGATGACAATGCAAGACGAATGTGGACCCTATTTTTCCGCATGTGACTCCTAGTAGACTCTTCCCAACACTTTAGATGAACATTCCCTAAGAATCTGGAGCCTAAGCTCTGATACCACATTTGTCACGTGTAACACCCTCCCGGTAGCAACTCCGTACATTCTACTGTTTCGGTGACCAGTGTCGGTCCGGACAGCTAGAACATCCGGAAAAATATTTAAACTAAAGTGAGGAACCATAATTAACTCAAATATTAATAAGAAAAATTTAGAAAAAATTTTAGAAATAAAATACAACCAAGTTAAATGAGCCGATGCCCTAGCGATGGGTAACCTAGTGAGAAGTTGCGGTTCTCGCAACTAGGAGCCCTAAACCCGGGGAAAAATTCATAAAATAATTTTTGGGACTCCAGAGAAGGGTCATTGAGGTTCCTATGGCATTAGAATGCCAAGAAAATATTTAAAAAATTTTTTCAATTGGTACAGACAATTTTGACCCGTTAAGCCAAACGGAGGGCATTTTGGTCATTTCGCCTTCAGAGACGATTTTTGACCGACTTGTCCAGTTAAGTAAATAATTATCATGATCTAAAATGTGAATAAATATTGCTAAAATTTGAATTAAAAATGAGTTGAAAGAAAAGAAAAAGAAAAATGAAAGAAAACATAATAATTACATCATGCTTGAGTAAGCATGATGCAATTAAAATGTTCCTAACCAATCAAATTTCAACAAGCTATTAAACACCACTTAAAAGAGGATAAAATGAAGAAAATAACTAAAAGCTTATCAGCCATCTTCTCCCATCAAAACCAGCCGCACCACCATAGCCATGGAAGCCTCCATTTCCTTTTTTTCCTTCTAGCTTGAATTTCTCTCTATTCTTACCCCAAAACCCTTAGGTCCCTTCACTAAAATTTGTCACCCAACCTTGCTAGAGTGTTTGGCAGCCAAGAAAACAAAAGAAAGTGAAGAATTTACAAGAGAAAATTCTGCCCTACTAAGGTTAGTGCTTATTTATGCATATATCTCTCTTTATTCCATGTTAGGGACTTAAAATGAGTATGAAATTGTAAATTAAATGAAATAAAACTTATGTGTATGTACACCATGGAATTTGGCAGCCCTAAGGAAGGGATAATGTTGATGGTTTTGATGGATTTAAAATGGCTTAGAAATGGTGTTGATGTGTAGACATAAATTTGAAATGGATTAGTATGCCTAAATGACATGAGTTGTGTGAACCTTGAATTTGAGTTAGGGTTTTGGATAGAAATTTGGGCTTTGCTTATGTAATGGTGAATGAACATTCTAATAGTAAATTAGTGATCATTTGAGGTAATTTGACCATAACTTGGAGTGAATTGTAGCATTAGAAAACTGATTTGGTATGCTGCCTAGTGAGACTTGCAGGCTTAGCTGTGAGTCCAGCCTGTTTGGACAGCCATAACTCGACTTGTAGAGGTTCAATTGGTGTTTGGCCAATTGGAAATGAAACTAGACACATAATGGCACAACTTTGGTGAAGAAACCATGCCCATAAGACCAAACCAAGTGGACCAAAAACTTGCCCCAATCCGGGTGTCCTGCAACCAGTTTCTGCAGAATGACCAAATGAACAGTGATTGTTCATTTGGCCATAACTCATTGTAGAATGGCCCAATTGACCTGAAATTTTTCCAGCAACAAGCTAAGATATAGACCAACAACTTTCATGAAGAAACCTACCCCAAATTATGACCAGAACCTATCAAACAATTGAGTTGCATTCACTGTTCACTGCACTGTAGATATGGTCAGCCCTGAAAATTTTCAATCCGGCCAGTTGTGGTTTTTGGACCATAACTTGAGCTACAAAACTCCAAATGGAGTGATTCAAAAAAAGAAATTCAACTAGACAAAATAAGGAACAACTTTCATGTTTATCACTTTTCCAAATTCTCACTGTAACAGTAACTAATGGAACAGTAAAGATAGGGTATAAAAACTGAAAATTCTGCTCCATTAACTTTGAGCTTAGAAATGGTGTTGGTAACCAATACCAACAAAATTTGAATGCAAAATGTGGTATGTTGGGAGTTTTAAAACCAATGTACCTATTTTCTATGCAAAAGTCAACATTTTTGTTGACTAATTAAGGGAATAGTAACACCAAAACTTGAAATTCAAAAATTGTAAAACTCAAAAGTGTCAAATGCCCTAGTATACCTAACAAGATTGGTTTGGATAGCTTGGCATGCCAATAGGGTTCAGTTAGCAGTACTGCACATGGCATTATGCCATTCTGTGATTTCATGGCTTTTAGCCATTCTGACATTGTGTTGAGACTTGGCATTGTGCCTAAAGTTATTTACAGCTTATTAGCTGTTCTGTTGCACACCGGGAGACACATATGTGACCGATGGTGTGACGGCCCGAGGTACTTGATACCCAGTGCCAGTTTACCCGTTTATCCAGTCCAGTCGTCCAGTATAGGTTACTTGGGCAACAAAAAAATGAAAGTGGATAAATTTAACGAAATAATGAATATAACAAGTACAAAACAAGTAAGACATCGATACATTCACTGCATATTTATTTTCTGTTATTTCTTTTTATTTTATTATTCGCACCACTAAGCATTATTGCTTAGCGCGTTGCTTTTGCCACGCGTAGGTTCTGGAGATACTGACCGAGAGCCCAGTAGACCACAGACTGGGTGAGACCTCCTGCGACTCAAGATAGTGTCCGTGTCACCTCACCATCTTCAGTGCATTGGTAGGACACTAGGTTTCATTTTGGTATTTTGTAACTAACTTTTATTTCCTTTTGTGTAATTGAAACTTATGTAATGTATTTTGATGTTCATGTAAATAATGAAAATTGTGGTTATGAATGGAAAATTTGAGTATTTATTTATACATGAGAAATGAATGATTGAGAAATGGAGATGTTGTTGAAAAAAATATTGAGATTTTGATATTGGAGTTTGAGAATGATTGAATATGATTATTGGAAGTGTTTTTCACAGGTTCCGAAGAACTGTTTTCTCCATTTTTAGTCGGTACTCTGCCGGATTTTATATAAAATTTTCGGAACCTCAAATAAATTATAATTTTAATAAATGACTTAAATGAATTATATTTCACAAATTGTATTCAAAACTATGATAAAAATAAATTAAGGAAGAATAAAAATGATTGAGATAAAATAGAGTGTTCCGGTACACTGTGTGACATATCTTATTCGGATATACTGTAGACGGGTAAGGGGTGTCACATCACGACCCAACCTATGGGCCGGACCGGCACTAGGACCTGGGCCAGCCTAAAGCCCTTGAGGCCCGTAGTAAGCCTAACTATTCCTTAGCCCAACTCTAAGGCCCAATTGGGCCCAATTTCAAGAAAACAACCGGACAGAGTCCGGCCATAAAATGGACCTTTCAACGGGGAGTTTTTGACTCACCCGACCTGTAAACAAAATAAATACTCAATTGGGGAGCTCAGCTCACCCTCCACATACTCATATCAGCATAAAAATAAATGGGAGCTCAGCTCCCTCATCCAATCCATCAAACATGCATAGAATATTAAGTTTACAGGCCCAAAATAACAATTTAGTTTACAGACCCAGTTCAAATAATATTTCTATCACATGCAGAAATTCTAGAAATTTATAGAATTATACAAACATGAATAAATAACCTGCGAGGGAGAAAAGCAGGTTAATACTCAAAATATCCTCCTGTGGCCTGGAAAAATATTGAACAGGAGTGAGCGTTCGACTCAGAGAGTAAAATATCAATTTTAACCATAATCTCTATAACTATCTAAAACTAATGCACCCTGTAGAGTGAAATGCAACACCAGTAATAATTTCACATCATAACATCAAAAAGGTAATTTGGAGCACTCACACACCCTGTATAATATCAATCATAATATATGGGAGCTGATCCCCTGTACAGCTCTCTTAAATCCAACCTGGTGCCAGCGAAGAACTCAGCTCGGACTTCCACTTAATAACCAAATCGGGGTCCCAGCGAAGATCTCAAGCCGTGTCTACCCCGAAGGACCGGGTCCCAGCGAAGATCTCAAGCCGTGTCTACCCGTCCTATCCATAGTCCACACCACATCACACGCACGCCAACACACGCACACTGCTCCAAATTACTACAACAGCATACATGGCACTTTCACAGTTATGAATGCAACATAAATCGTGCCTAGAGTTTATCTACATAGATATATGCATATAAGTGATGCATGGGCATGCTTGAACATATAATAATATCGAAATTACAATTAAAATTAATATTTTACTCACAGACTTGACAACGGTCACTGTGGCGGCTGGGTGGAGGAAGAAGGCTGTCCCGGCTCACCTAACAATTACATTACAATTATTTAATACAAATGACTCAATACAAATCAAGAAAAGACCAAATACGTCCTAAGTCGTGCCGAAAATCCGGCAAAGTCTCCCCTATACCTAGAACCTACCCAACCTGAAAAAGGGCTCAAAACACACTTCTATATTCACAACCCATATATCCACAACTCAATCACATCACACAGCCCCTCCTGGGCCCATCAAATCAGTCATCCATCACAATATGTAAAATTTCAATTTAGTCCTTATAATTGATCATTTTTGCAAAAACTGCCCAAATAAGCTCTAAAAATTCTAAAACTTTGCCCCGCTGTCCTTACCAATATTACTAGGCTATTGCAAAAAGAATCATAATTTTTTGAGCTACCACGAATATTTTATGAATTTTTAATCCTATTTAAGCACTAGAAAATTACGAAAAAGCAAGGTTCGGGTTTACCTTTGCCGATTCTGACTTCGGGGATGCGCTCGGGACGTCTGACAATGGGGGGGTAGCCAAAACCTTGGTCCAATTCGGAGACTTTTTTGGTAACAGGTCTGTCTGGCCGGAAATTCTCAGACCTGGACAACTGTCGAATTTCCGCGAATTGAGGATACCTACACAAAGCCCATAACACGGGGGTTAGCACATAAATTTTTCAGAATTTTCTAAGCTCATTTAATGCTCGGAAAAACACTGCGAAGTTCCGTGGGACCCACCGAAAAACGGTGTCGGAAAAATTCGAAATTTATGTCGCCGCGAAGCTCTTGACGAGTGGAGCGCTCTGGTACTCTCGGTTTTCTCGTGGGGTTCACGATTTGCGAGAAATCTAGCCCGAAAGTCAAAATGGGCTAAAACTTCCCAAGCAAAAATTGGACAAACCGCTCGATGGATTTCGGTGTTCTTGGTGTCTATGGAAAGCTCTCGACGAGTAGATGAGTTTAGACACAAGACCCGATCCGATTGGTGGCCGGATCGGCCGGATTTTGGCCGGGAAGACGAACGGTCGGGCGCGCAAGGGAGGGGCGTTCGCGCGCGTTTGGGGCGGCCGGTGGGCTGGCCGGGGGTCACGGCGAGCTGGGGTGGCAGGGGAGGCGGCGGCGCGGCAAGGGGAGAAGGGAGGAGAGAGAAAAAGAGAGAGAAGGGAAGGGAGGAGAGAGAAAAAGAAGAAGACCGGTCCGATTCGATCGGTCCGATCCGGTCTGGTTCGATTCGGCCGGTTCGATTTGGGATACAAAATTTTAAATTTTTACTCTGCCTCGGGACCGAAAACAAGGTCCAAAAATTCCGAAAAAATTTCAGAAAACTCAGAAAAATTCGTAGACTTCAAATATATTTTTAGTTTTGCCACGTGGTCTTTAAATTAATTTTTAAAAATCATCAAAGTTTATATTTTCGGAAAATCGAACCCGATTTCTAAAATCCAAAAAATTCCAAATAATTTCCTAAAAGTTCAAATAAAATAAAATATCAATAATTACCCAAAAATAATAAATTTAAAAATTAGGGGTGTTACAACAAATTATTTACCAAAAATTGAAAAGTGTATTCACCATCAAATATCAGAATTCCAAATGTGTCACCAAAAAGAACATCAATCGCTGACTAAAACTAAGTCTTCTTGTTCGATGCTTGATGTCATGACATCATTCAGTCCAATGGGGCATCCCTCTCCCAACTCTACAAAAAAAATGAGTGTTTTGCAGCGTTACTCTCTGGTTTTCCATTCTTTAGATTTTGTTATTCATAATTTCAAATGCAAATCATTTCTCTTTGTAGTTCAGTAGTATATCCTTCGCTATCACAGAGTTCACAGCATCTTTTATAGTTAGTTGAGCAGCTTCACCATCTCCTTGGAAGCCAAATGTGTGTAATAAAATAATCTCTTTCCTCTTTCTTATTTAATTTCTCTTGCAATTTCACTTCCTCTTTTGATAACTTAACAAATACTTGTATCTTTTCGGTTTAATTTGTCTTTCAATGAGTTATTCATTTCTCAAGTTGCTTAATATAATGATATATTTTTTTTTTAGGTTGTTGATTAAATTAATCCTAACATTTACTTGAAATGACAATTATGTGACTAATCATTTTAATTTTATCAATTATATACACAATCTTTAAATTATATAATAATATGAATTTTTTTCTCATGGAAATTTAATGGGTAATTTGAATAACTAGAAATGATTAAGTCCATTAAAAAAATATGAGATATATATAAATCATAACTTAAAATACACTTAACTCCTTCCACCCAACTAGTTTGAAAACTCTGAGTAAATTAATATTTAGTCTTTATATTTTAATTAAATTAACTATTTAATCTCTGTATTTTAAAAAATATATTATTTAGTTCTTATATTTTACTTCATTTAAACTATTTAGTCTTTCTATTAATTTTTTCATTAGTCAATAATGGTCAAACTACTATTTAATCCTTCTATTTTAATGAAACAAATTAGTTAGTCCCTATATTTTGAAAAAACACATTAGTTATTCAATGTAATTTGAAAAAAAAAGCTAATCATTTTCTTTAAATTTCTAAGTAATCAAGAAAAATTATTTCCTGATAAAGGAAACACAAAAATGATATCCAAAGAATTTATAATTTTTTAAAAAATTTAAATTCAAATTTAATTTTTACATAGCAAAATTTCAATTTTTATTAAAATATATATATATTTTTTTTAAATATTGTAATTTTCAAAATATATAGATTAACTAATTAATTTTACTAATGTAAAAGGACTAAATAGTAGTATTTTTCAAGATATCAACTAATTAGTTTTCTTAAAATAGAATGACTAAATAGTAGTTTAAATATCATGAATAATAGAAAATTTGATTAAAGGACTAAATAATTTAATGAAAATAAATAAAGAGACTTAATAGTATATTTTTTAAAATATAGATAATAAATAGTTAATTTCGTTAAATACAAAGACTAAATAGTAATTTTCCAAATAATTTTCATGTAATCATTCACACCTAGTAAATAAGTCTGATTTGAATTACGAATCATTTTGAGTCCATCTTATTCAAGTAGGTAGATTCAAATCAAATCATTTCGAATTACAAATTGATTCAAATTATTATAAAATTGCTATACATAAAGGATTTATAATCAATTTGAGAATTATGAGTTATTTTAAATTAAGAAATTATTTTTTAAAAATTTAATTTTATTCATTTAATTTTAAATTAAAATTCAAATTAATCGGATAAATCTAAATAAATTATCATCAAGTTGAGTCATATAAGTTATTAAATTAACTCTAAATTTAGAGACTATTTGTCACGACCCAACTTATGGTCCGGACCGGCATTAGGACCTAGGCCGGCATAAAGCCCCTGAGGCCCGTAATAAGTCTTACTGTTCTCAATCCATAACCAAGGCCCAAAAACTTAGGCCCAACATGTAAATAAAATTAAATAAAATAAAATATTTTTTATCTGGGTCAACCCAATTCGATAACCATAAAAAATGAAGTCAGGGGAGCCCCGCTTAACCTTGATACCATTACTTACAAATTATTTAAATACCATACAAATTTTCATTTATTAATCTCAATAATTTAAATTAACACGATTTCTAACAAGGTCCATACTACTACTAACACATGCGGAGTTCTAGATTTCAAATTTATAAAAATAATAAAACAATTAAATAACCGACGTTAAACCTACAAGAAAGAAAGTAGGTTACTCTGTAAAAGAACTCCTCCTGTAGCTTGGAAAAATAGGTGAACAGGAATGAGCGTTCAACTCAGAGAGTAAAATACTAATTTTAGTCATAATCTCTATAGCTATCTAAAGCTAATGCACCATGTGAAGTGATATGCAATATCCCCAAAATTTTCATACAATTCATATCATAACAGCAAAAAGGCAATTTGGAGCACTCACACACCCAACACTGTCAAACAATACATATATGGGAGCTGATCCCTTATACAGCCCTCTTAATCCAACCTCTGCCAGCGAGTGTCTCTCAAGCCGGACTTTTGCTTAATAAAACAAATGCGGGGTCCCAACGAGTGTCTCTCAAGCCGTGTCTATCCCGACTTATCCATAAAGGACCGGGTCCCAGTGAGTGTCTCTCAAGCCGTGTCTACCCGTCCTATCCATATCCAATACCATACCACACACACGCCAACGCACGCACACTGCTCCAAATTACCACAAACAACATCCATAACAGTTCATCAATTTAAAAATGCAATATAAATCATGCCTAGTATTTAACTACATAGATATATATTTATAAGTGATACATGGGCATGCTTGAACATATAATAGTATCAAAATTATAATTAAAATTAATATTTTACTCATAGTGCACCAGAGGCTATTGTGGCTGTTGGGTGAAAGAAAATAGCTGACCTCAATCACCTAGATAATTATATTATAGATTTATTAGTACTAATTCAAAATAATACTCTAAAGAAACAACAGACAACCTAATTCATACCGAAAATTCGGCAGAGTCTCCCCGATACCTAGGACCTACTCAACCTGCAAAAAGATTCAAATGACACTTCTAAATCCGTAAATCACACCATCACAACTCAATCACGTCAAAGCCCCTCCTGGGCTCACTCAAACAGTCAACAGTCATAAACTTGAAAATTACGTTTTAATCCCTATAATTGACGTTTCATAAAAATTCACTTCGACAAGCTCTAAAAATTCTAAAATTTCTTCCTGCGGTCTTTAACAATATTATAAGGCTATTGCAAAAGGAATAATAATTTTCTGATCATCCACGAATATTTTATGAATTTTATTCTAAATCGGTATTAGCGGGAAATGAGCAACTTGGAGTTCGGGTTTACCTATGCCAATTCTGACACCTGGAATGCGTCCAGAACGTCTGAAAATGCTACGATTGACTATAATATTGACCACGTTTTGAGACGGCAATGCACCGAAGCGAAAATGCGATCCGACGCCAGTAAGCTATCCTCGATCCGATTGCACCTAAATTAAGTCCAAATTGTATTAATAATTATCATAAAATTATTTATAAAATTTGAAAATCGAAAAAGTTCGAAAATCTCACCAAGCGATCTAGACCGTCTGATTATCGCATTTTTCAAACGGTGTCCAATCGGAGCGAGACTGGTCCTATCTCGAAGATTTCACCGTCCTGAGTCCATCGGTGGCCTCGGATTTTCGATCCGACGGTCGGATCGCCAGAAAAGTAGCCGAAAAGCCACTGCCGTCACTTTCTATCTCCTCTTTCTCTCTCTTCATTTCTTGCTGAAAACTCCACCATTCCGAGCATGGTTGGTCAGAAAATAGAGTTGGGTTCGTGGGGAGTTGGTGGCAGCTTAGATCGCCGGCGTTGGTGGTCGGCGAGGCACCGGTAGGACTCCCCCACCCCAGGACGACGTTAGGCAGCGACAGCCATAGCAAAAGGCGGCAGGACGACGTTTGCCATTCCCATCCTGCACTATTAGGCATCAAGGTAGGATTAAAAAAAAAAAAAAGGAAGAAGAACGATTGGGACATGTTTTACATTTTACTTTTTTATTTTATGCTGTTTGGAAAAGCTAAAAAGAGATAGCAATTATAAATATATGGCATCAGATAATTAAGAACAGAATTATAAATAAAAAAGTTTCTTATTTCAATTGGGTACTGTATCTTAGACTCTTTTTTAATGTATTTATATAGATGTATAGTTTTAAATTCACAAAATCGATTAATTTTAATTTTTTATTCAATTTTAATAATATTCTGTTCGATTTTATATTATTTTTAATTCAGTTTTATTAAAATATTTTGATTAGATTAAATAATTCAAATCTATTTTTATAATATTAAATCAATTCAGTCTCCATTGACTGGATTTCCTACACGAAATCTCCAGGAAGCTGTACTCAAATCCCCAACTGGCTTTGGAAAAAAATCCCCAACCGCCCACTTAGTTGTACTTTTATCACTTCTTCCTTACTTCCATCATTTTATTAATATAGTGTTTGGCAAGCTTAAAAAAATAGAGCTGATAGCTGATGGGCAACTGATATGATACCCATCAGCTGCAGTTTGTATCAGCTCTATTTTTAGAAATTGTTTCATCACCGATAAATGATTTGGTTTTATTTTTTATTTTGACCATATTATCCTTTTTTATTTAACTTGAAAATTAATATTATTAATGTTTTCATTTTTTATTTGTAATTTTAATATTTTAATTAACGTATTTTAACTTTGTTAAAATATTTTTTATTAATAACATAAAATATAAAATATTTATTTATATCTAAAAACTTAAAATTAATTATAAATTTTTCTATTAACAATAATAATTATTTTATTATTTTATCTATATTTTTAAAATTATTTAATTATCTTAAAAAATAATTATTTTCTTATTTCAATAATAAAATAAATGATATAATATAATATATTAATAATTATATATTTAATTTAATAATAAAATAAATAATATAATGTAATAAATTTATAATTTTATATTTATTTAAAAATTAAATAAATTATATGATATATACCCTTATTAGTCATTTCACATATCAACAGCAACAGCTAAATATAATTTTACCAAACACTTAATATAAAACAACTATCATCAGCTATCAGTTATCAGCTATCAGCTAACAGTAACAGCTATCAGCTAACAGTAACAGCTATCAGCTGTATCCAACAGTTAAACCAAACAGGCTCTAAGAAATTACAAGAAAATTATAAAATTAATCTTTATTTTAGAAATTTATATCACAAATAATTACATTTATTCATTATTTAAAAAATAATAAAAATTTTGCCTTCATTTTTATGTATTAATGCCATATATATAATCTACTTTGTTAAAAAAATTATGTGCATTAATGTTCATCTTAAATACATATAGATATTTAGAGGCTAATTCAAAAGTAAAAATAGATAGTAAATCGTTTAATTTCTAAAATATTTAGAGATCAAATTTTTATAATATTAAATTATTTTTTTAAGTAATATTAAATCAATTCAGTCTCCATTGACTATGGATTTCCTAGACGAAATCTCCTGGAAGTAGTATTGTTATACTTTTATCACTTTTTCTTCACTTTTGCCACTTTATCAATAATCTTATATAACTTGACACCCAAAGTTACTAGAAAATTCTAAAATTAATCTCTATTATATAAATTTATATCATAAAAATGTATATAATAATAAAATACAAAAAATTCTAGAGGATTCCTACAGTCACGTCTCCTACTATTGAGCAAGAGTTTGTGTTTTACAGGTACTCAGTTTCCCACATCACTTTTCCTATTTTAATTATTCTTTATGGTTCTGTTATTCAAATGCAAATCTTCTCTGTTCGTAGTTCAGTAGCATATCCACTGCCACCACCACAGCAGCTTACATAGTTAGCTCATCAGCTTCAGCATCTCCTTGGCAACCCAAATGTGTGTAATGATCTCTTTCCTCTTTCGTTCTTTAATTTCTCTTGCAATTTCACTGCCTTGTTTTCCCATTTTCCCTCTCCCCCAATTTTCTTCCCTCTCCCACACATAGGGGAGAGCAGTTTTTGGTTTAAACCGAAAAATCGAACTGAACCGATTCAATTCGGTTCAATCGGTTTGATTTTAAAATTCAATCGGTTTGGTTCGATTTATAATTTTAATAATTTTGGTTAATCGGTTCGGTTCGGTTATTTTCATAAAAAAAAAAATTAAAAAAACCGAACCGAACCGAAATTATTAATATATATAGGAAATCAAAGAAAATCGAACCAAATTGAATCAAACCGAATCGAATCGAGCTGAAATCAAAGAAAACCGAACCGAACCTTAAGATTTTTGAGTTTTGATTTCTAATTTTTTTTGTTTTTATGTTTTTATTATTTAGATTTAATGTTAAAAATATGAAATTTTATAAATTTCGGTTTAATCGGTTTAAAACCGAACCGAACTGATATTTATTGGTTTGATTCGGTTCGGTTTTCTCTTATTAATCGATTTGGTTCGATTTTTAAAATTTTTGATTTTCAGTTTTTGATTTTATCAATTTGGTTCGGTTCGAAACCGAACCGACCGTTTGCACACCCCTACCCACACAGGGGTGACTTAAAACAACTTTTATCTTTTCGGTTGTCTTTCAATGGGCTATCAATTCAATTCTCAGGTTTTTTTTTTTTTTTTTTTTCAATTAATTCAATTCTCAGGTTACAATTCCTTGTTGTGAGCAAAGTATGTAAGGACAGTGTCCTCTGTTTTTCTTTCTATAATTTTTTTCTTTTTGGGCTCAAAATCAATATATATATAAAACATTGTGTGAACAATCTTATTTATATATTAAAATATGCGATACATATAAACCGTAATTCAAAATAAACTCAATTCCTTCCACCAATTAGTTTGAAAACTTTACATATTTTATTTTAAATTTTTTTATGTAACCACTCATATTAGATCTGATATATATATATAACCGCTCATATTAGACCTGATAAATGTGTTTGGCTGGATTGTTTTGAGTTATGAATCATTTTGAATTCACCTTGTTCAAAAAAGTATGTTCAAATCAAATCATTTCAAATTATAAGTTGATTTAAATTACTATAAAATTACTATGCATAAAGGATTTATAATCAATTTAAGAGTATTGTATTAATTTTATTCATTTAATTTTTTTTAAATAAAATTTGAGTTAATTGGACTAATCTAAATAAATTATCATCATATTGAGTCATATAAATTATTAAATTAACTCTCAATTTAGAGATTATTCAAACTCATGTTATTTTAAATTTTATGTATGGGCAACGAGGCGACATGAGACCAGGTTTTGCCAATCCCATCCTGCCCTATTAGTTAACAAGACAGGATAAAAAAAAAAAGGACTTGTTATATATATATATATATATAAGTTGTAGTAAATAAAAGAAATAAATGGTGTGTTTTTAAAGAAAAATATTATTTTTTTTACATTTATATAATTTAAAAGTATAATATATAAATATTTTTACATCAACACAAAATTTGAGATGAAAATGAGGCTGGAGGCTTAAAATCCGTTTGGCATTACTGTTAAAATCGTTGTTAAGAAAATTACTTTTTTAAATATATTAGTTAAAAAATATTAAAAAATAATTTAAAATTAAATTTGATAAATTTTAATTATAAGAATACTAAAATAATAAAATAATTTTTTCTAAACTATTTTTTTAACAGGATCTGAAATGGTACTTTTATTCAGAAAAGCAGTTTCAGCCCTCTAAATACAATGTTAAACAGGTATTCAATCCTATCACGCTACAAATTTCCCATTAGAAATAAAAGTTAATTTTAATCAGATTCAAGCGTAACTGAAATTTGTCATATCACCATACTTATATAATAAAATATTTTTAAATAGGTAACACAATTTTTTTCTTAATAGATAGGTTAGAGGAGCAGGGATTCAAATTTAACTCTGCAAGATAAGTAACATGTCTTAATCAAGCTAGGCTAGGCAGTAACATAACACATTTATGGGGTGAACAATATTTGGTTTACATTGAATAAACTGATGAACCAAATTATTTTAAAAATTAGGTTCAGTTTAAATTTTTATAATTTTTTATTTATTTGGTATGGTTCGATTTTTGAATATCGACCAAACCACAATATATAAAATTACATATGTTAAAAGCATACAAGGCTTTATGGAGTAATTTTTATAGTCTATCACTGAACTTCATTCTATGTTTTACTTTCGTCCCTTAATTTCAATTTGTTACTAAAAAATCCCTAAAGTTTGATTTTGTTTCACAAAAATCCCTCTAACCTACTATAGCAAATTTCCAGGTTAAAAAATAATGAAATTATCTTTTTACCCTTTTTTTCTCTCACACTCAAAAACATTGGCCATTTCAACTACCATTTGGACTTATTAAAAAAATATCAATGCTACCACAATGATCTATTTTCAAAAAAAAAAAAAAAAAAAAAGATTGACCCTTCACCAGAAAGTGCTGAAATTGTATTGATAGATATCACACTATAGTTTAAAGAAATTTTTTAATATGAAAACCTACTATTGCAGGTTAAAGGATTTTTTATAAACAAAATTAAAATTTAGAGATCTTTTAGTAACAAATTAAAATTAAGGGATAAAAGTGGAGCACAGGACAAAGTTTAATGACCGACTATAAAAATTACCCAGGCTTTACATGGCTTAGTGGTCAGGAGCTTCTAATGTGAGCCACACTTTTTGCAGATTATGGATATCTTCCCTCCAACCTCCTTCCTATTCTCTTGTCTCCAACAAGCACTTTAATCCCTTTTGATTTCTTCCCCATCTCTATATTTCTTTAATTCTTTCCTCTATTTTTTTTTATTTATTTTTATTTATGTAGCTCTCAATATCCTTTCCATCGACCACCACTCTCTTCTCATCTGCTTGTCCTTTCTCTTCTCATTAGCTGAAGCTCTACTCTATGATTTTGGGAGTTTATATGGCCCTAGTATTAGCAACAATTCTCCTTTTGCATAGGGAAGTCACAGGTGGTAGAGAGGTTAACTTTGCAATTTTTGGCAGTTCCTCTCTCTTATTAGCCCAAACAAAAAAATTTAAATCTGTGCTACTTAAAGGGCTTATTAATTTGTTAGGTTTGTAATTAATGATATTGCATATTTGGCATTTAGCAAAATACATTATTATTTTCTTTTTTGTTTATACCATTGCTGTAAATCTATGCCTTGTGATGCTTGAACCTTGATGCTGAATATGTCATATTTACTCTTTGAACTAACTATTTTTAATAACCTCCTCCTCTCTCTTCTTTTTTATATAAATATAAAATAGGATGTGTAATAAAATGTTATCTATCCTTCAAATATTGTTTTCCCTCGAAGAGCAGCTCTCTTGGCAAATGAAGATGTTGGTGGTTACTCTAATCAGCTATGCAATAGCAATGGAAATTGAACATGGACTCCAAACCCATCCAAACTCAAATTACAAAATATGTGCTAGAAATATTCGTCTCTTATTGGGTTAAATGGCAATTGTGCAATTTGCTTTGATTCATTTTCTCATCTATGGTCTGTTACTTCTGAGCTTATGGCTCTACTTGGTTATAAGAGTAGCACACAACCCATGTCAAAACTTATATCTATTAGTAGGCGTAGATTTGGAACACTTAAAAGAGCTAGTTGAAGATGCAATCCAATGGCTATTTGGTAGACAAGAGTGAGCCACCAAATCAATTGTCTAGTTAAGTATATCATTCTAGTAAACTTGATTTTAGCAATAATTTTAAAGGTTTAAATGTGATAGTTTAGACCATATTAATGTATCTAAGTTATAGAAATAATACATAATTGTAGAATTTTGAAAGGGTGTTCATTGAAATTTTGAAATTTATGTATTTCATGATTGAGCATGTTACAATATTTGTTCATTGCATTGTTAAATCTCTCTCTCATTTGTAATTTTTGAAGCAAAGAGAGGTTTGATGGGTGTCGAATCCACCAGAAATTAAATTAACTAAAATCACCAAGTATGAAATATTTTCTGCAGTAAGTGGTGAATCCAAGTCGAACCCTAGAGATTGAATTATTAAATTTCGTGCGCTTGTGTAATGGAAAAAAAAAGAAACAAAGGTTGGGGGGGTTAATTCACAATCCAAAGAAGAAATCAAAAATTCAAAATTAAGATTTAAAAATAAGAAACTCTCCAATTAAACAAACTTCAGTTCAAGGTAATTCACATTCCAATGCATTGATTTGATCATAAACAAAAGAAATAAAATTATATCTTATTGAATACTTATCGTAGATTTACCAAACAGCGAGGTAAACCCCTGACTTCTCTATACTCATTAATTCGAGCCCAGCACTCCTATTGACTCTAATTATTAACTGAGTTGGTATTAAGCAATCCTCATCAAATTAATAACTGCTTTAAGAAAAGGAAGTAGTTAAGCTGAACAATAATTTATGAAGCATAAATCATTTAATCCACCCTATTGTTTCTTTAGGTTATTATCGAAAACTTAGATCATAATCAATAAAACTTAATTGCTACTCATGTTCAATCTTACACAACAATTACAGATTATGAAGATGAACTAGCAATTGATCAAATCAAACAATTAACTAATAGGCCTTTTTAGCAAATCATTCAACAGATCAAAAACAATTAAATCAGAAAATAATAGATATTCAAAAAGACATAAATTAAATTAAGAACCTGGTCTCACAAATCATACATAAGAACTTGAATATCTTGAACTAAATTAAAAACTTAGCCACTCATGTTCATGGCTTACAGAAAAAATAAAGAAAGATAAAGAAGAAAGGTAAAAAGAAAGAATAGAGAACGAAGGTGTTCTATAGATAACGAAGGTCTAAATTGGGATGCTCTTAGCTGCTGCCCAAAGACATATTTATAGTCAAAAACCTAACCCCAAAGATAGGAACCAAACTAGGAAAGGTTTTGAAATTCAAAAGATAGATTTTAAGCCTGCATTCACTTCTCTAGAATCAAGGTCGATTTTCAATGACTTTCTTTCTGAATCTGCCTCTGTCCTCTTCAAGAAAGTTGTAGCCCTATTTCTTAGCTTTCCAACGGGTACTCATTTTCCTAAATTTGAGGTCTACAGCCTAAGTTATGGCCCAAAAATTGGGACTGGTTCAGACAGATGGTCCAGCCCATAGTGACGACTTTATTGCCGTTTTTGACTATTAAAATGGCCTCATCTCGTGTCCAACTCTTCATAGAAGTTGTAGAGGTGGCTCTTGAGGTTCAATTGGGCAAGGGATTGCTTCATTTGGACATCTGAAACTCCAGATACAAAATAAATACCAAAACTGTTCGTGACACATCAAGTCTGGGCTTTTGCAATAGATCCATAGCTCATTTTTTCAACCTTGGAGACTGATTTTGTCATGACCCAACCTATGGGCTGGACCGGCACTAGGACCTGGGCCAGCCTAAAGCCCCCGAGGCCCGTAGTAAGCCTAACTATTCATTAACCCAACTCTAAGGCCCATTTGGGCCCAATTTCAAGAATTCAACCGGACAGAGTCCGGCCATAAAATGGACCTTTCAACGGGGAGTTTTTGACTCACCCGACCTGTAAACACAATATATATCAATTGGGGAGCTCAGCTCACCCTCCACATACTCATAACAACATAAAATAAATGGGAGCTCTGCTCCCTCATCCAGTCCATCAACATGCATAGAATAATAAGTTTACAGGTCCAAAATAGCAATTTATATTACAGACCCAATTCACATGAATATTTCTAACACATGCAGAAATTCTATAAGTTTATAAAATTACACAAACGTAAATAGATGACCTGCGAGGGAGAAAAGCAGGTTAACCTCAAAAATATCCTCCTGTGGCCTGGAAAAATATTGAACAGGAGTGAGCGTTCGACTCAGAGAGTAAAATATCAATTTTAACCATAATCTCTATAACTATCTAAAACTAATGCATCCTGTAGAGTGAAATGCAACATCAGCAACAAATTCACATCATAATAGCAAAAAGGTAATTTGGAGCACTCACACACCCAGTAATATCAATCATACTATATGAGAGCTGATCCCCTATACAGCTCTCTTAAATCCAACCTGTGCCAGCGAAGAACTCAGCTCGGACTTCCACTTAATAACCAAATCGGGGTCCCAGCGAAGAACTCAAGCCGTGTCTATCCCGAAGGACCGGGTCCCAGCGAAGATCTCAAGCAGTGTCTACCCGTCCTATCCATAGTCCACACCACATCACACGCACGTTAACGCACGCACACTGCTCCAAATTACCACAACAACATCCATGGCACTTTAACAGTTATGAATGCAACATAAATCGTGCCTAAAGTTTAACTACACACACACACACACACACACACACACACACACACACACACACATATATATATATATATATATATATATATATATATATAAGTGATGCATGGGCATGCTTGAACATATAATAATATCAAAATTACAATTAAAATTAATATTTTACTCACAGACTTGACAACGGTCACTGTGGCGGCTGGGCGGAGGAAGAAGGCTGTCCCGGCTCACCTGACAATTACATTACAATCATTTAATAAATTTGACTCAATACAAATCAAGAAAAGACCAAATACGTCCTAAGTCGTGCCGAAAATCCGGCAGAGTCTCCCCTATACCTAGGACCTACCCAACCTGCAAAAGGGCTCAAAACACACTTCTATATTCGCAACTCATATATCCACAACTCAATCACATCACACAGCCCCTCCTGGGCCCATCAAATCAGTCATCCATCACAATATGTAAAATTTCAATTTAGTCCTTATAATTGATCATTTTTGCAAAAACTGCCCAAACAAGCTTTAAAAATTCTAAAACTTTGCCCCGCTGTCCTTAGCAATATTACTAGGCTATTGCAAAAAGAATCATAATTTTCTGAGCTACCACGAATATTTTATAGATTTTTAATCCTATTTAGGCACTAGAAAATTACGAAAAAGTAAGGTTTGGGTTTACCTTTACCGATTCCGACTCCGGGGACGCGCTCGGGACGTCTGACAATGGTGGGGTAGCCAAAACCTCGATTCAATTCGGAGACTTTTTCCGGTAGCCGGTCTGTCTGGCCGGAAATTCACAAACCCAGACAACTGTCGAATTTCTGCGAATTGAAGATACCTACACGAAGCCCACAACACGAGGGTTAGTACATAAATTTTACGGAATTTTCTAAGCTCATTAAATGCTCAGAAAAACACTGCAAAGTACCGTGAGACCCACAGAAAAACAGTGTCGAAAAAATTTGAAATTTATATCGCCGCGAAGCTCTCGACGAGTGGAGCGCTCTGGTACTCTCGGTTTTCTCGTGGGGTTCACGGTTTGCGAGAAATTTAGCCCAAAAGTCAAAGTGGGCTAAAACTTCCCGGGCAAAAATTGGACAAACCGCTTGATGGATTTCGGTGTTCTTGGTGTCTATGGAAAGCTCTCGACGAGTAGATGGATTTAGACACAAGACCCGGTCCGATTGGTGGCCGGATCGGCAGAATTTTGGCCGGGAAGACGAACGGTCGCGCGCGCATGCGCGTCGCTTCAGGAGCCGTTTTCCGGAGTTCCAAGCGGCTGCCGGCCGTGGGGGAGGAGTGAGGCGGCGCCCCGGCGAGCTGGGGTGGCAAGGGAGGTGGCGGTGCGACAAGGGGAGGAGGGAGGAGAGAGAAAGGGAGGAGGAGAAACGCGCGCGGGAGAGGAAGAAAAGGGAAGAAGAAGGCCGGTCCGATTCGACCGGTCCGATCCGGTCTGATTTGATTCGACCGGTTCGATTCAGAATATAAAATTTTGAATTTTTACTCTGCCTCGGGACCGAAAACGAGGTCCAAAAATTCCGAAAAAATTCTAGAAAACTCAGAAAAATTTGTAGACTCCAAATATATTTTTAGTTTTGTCACGTGGTCTTTAAATTAATTTTTAAAAATCATCAAAATTTATATTTTCGAAAAATCGAACCCGATTTTTAAAATCCGAAAAATCTCAAATAATTTCTTAAAATTTAAATAAAATTAAAATATCAATAATACTCATAAAATAATAAAATTTAAAATTTTGGGGTGTTACAGATTTGGGCTTTGGTCCCTATTTGTCATTTGAAGTGCTCTATCTTAGCTTTTCAATTGATTAAACAACACTCAATTTGGAGACCCACAACTTTAGAAACACCTGAAAAATACAGCAAAGGTTAAATGCTGAAAATTTCTCCATTTAACACAACTATTCCACAACTATCTAAAAATATGTCTAAATGATAAATATATTTTAACCAACTGAATTAAACATAAAAATACACTAAAAATACTAAATGTGATGGGAGTAAAATTAATAAATTATGCACTTATCAAGGTTTTAATTCACGTGTTCTTTGTAGAGGAAGAGATAAGGAGAGGGGGAGAATTTTTATTAAAATTTTTTTAACAGCGTTAAGTCCAATTTTGAAACATTTTATTACAGTATCTGAGTTGTAGAAATAATACAAATACTCGTCTCTCACATCACATCAAAATACCCATCTCATTCCCAGGATGTGTTTGAGTTTAGCATTGGCTATTGAATCCATACTCAAAGCTTGTAAATCAAATGGTGTTGATCTTAGTCCCAATTTTCAGATGGTTTCTTTTAGGCTTAGGACCTGCATATTTAAATGGGTGGCTGAGAACTCATATCAAGATCTCTACCATTTGCTGCTCCAAGCATTTGATGAGTTGAAGAGGCTTTCAGGAAGTGCATTTCAAGCACTAAGGTGGAGGTTGACTAGAGGTGGGGAAAACAGCATAATGCAAGAACAAAATCATCAATCTTCTTCGTCTGTTAAATATTGCTTTGTCTTAATTATTGCTTACTCATTAATATTATTCAAATGACTTTGCTCATATTGCTTACTACTAACTCTGACCAAATTGGTGATTAATTTCCTTATATCTTTTCTTGCCCTGCACTGTCCATGAAATCAACAAAGTTGAGCTTCTTGTTGTAACTTAGAAGCTCCCTCGCTGTCAGTTCAGATATCTTGGGTCTTGGATTGTAGCAGGGTGATTAGCAAAGCTGCTTGTAAAGAGTTTATTTGCTCTTGAATCTTAGCTTTGGATCTCTGGTTCTACAGCTTGAGTGGGAGCTTCTGCTATTGTTTATTTTTGGGCTTACTTTGTTTTTTTTTTTTTTTTTCCTTTTTTTATTTAGTTCAATGGAATCACAATTGGTGACAGACATATGACATGTACAACTTTCTCTTATAATAACTCTCAAATAGATTTTGTTTCAATTCTGCGGCAACAAAAAATTATAGAATACAAAAACTAATATTGAGCCTGCTGGTTGCAACAATTAATAAGTAATTATTAGAACAAATTATTCTTGAAACTCTTATTCCACATTACCTGTTTATAGATTTTGAGATGTTTTCATAACTTATTAGATTTGTTAATCTCAATAATTTTATTGTATAAAAGGATTTACAAATTTTGAATACTGATGCCGATTTGATATCTAATCGACTCAATTAATTTAAAATTAAGATTTAGTTATTGTTTATTTGTATTTATAGTTTTACTGTTGCTATGGAATTTGTCACATGGATTTTTCATAATCTCTTAAGCCTTGGAATGTTTCATCGGGCTCTTTCCATTGATTGGGTCCAACTGACAAAAAATAAGGGTCACCATTTAAATTTTATTTTTGATATGCAACATAAGTGATTCTATACAGTTATAAATAAATATATAAATATAGTTCTCATTTTGACACTTTGAAAAAAAAAATGAATTTGTATAAAATTAAAAGTTCTAGTCATTAAAAAAAATAATAATTTTAATTATTATTAGAAGCTAAATTTCATTATCAGAAAGCAAAAGAAATGAAAGCATCCTTCCTGGAACCTTAATAGCTAAAGAAACTCATAGAGGAAATGGATATGTCATTAGTTGCTTTCAGAAATATTAAAAATTTATTAAATGGTGTGGTGGGCTCTAAATGGGACAAAGGAGAACCTCTTTCCTTATTACACATGTAGAATTATTTAATCTTAATTTGTAGAAAGACAAAAACACCCATGTCTCCTAATCCTCCACGTATAGCCATTTTAGTTAAAAGGCCTAATTTAATAGAAAATAAAACAGATTACTCATCTGATTACCGAAATCAATAGTTTTTATTATATATATTATTGAGATATAATTTTATTTTTTAAACAAAATATACAATTTTCTTTTTAAATTTTAATATATTTTTATATTCATCATCTACAATATGTATTATAAAATTAAAAAAAAAAAAGAAAAATTTACTGAACTATAATTAATTTAAATCTTTATATATATATATATATATATATATATATATATAACATTAGCACCCAATTCAATTAAATTCTATCAAAAAAATTTAATTCAAATGAGAAATTTTTTATATTTTATTATTTAAAATAATTAATAACAAAAATGAATGTATTTATTTTCACATGTTACCTTTATTTACAAAGGAATAAATATAACTTAAATAAAGATACGCTTTGGGTATGTAATAAAAAAATTCATTAAATTAGTTATATTTTGGCTTGATCAAAAAGCAAAAGAAGGTCCTTCCTGGAACCTCATCTCATCTGTGAAATGGATGTCTCAATAGTTTCTTCTTATATTTCCTTTTTATTCGATTGTCAAATGAGTCCACTGAATTCAGGTTTACCACCAGCCCCACCTAACCAATGGGATTAGTTAATATCTTTGCAATGAATTTAATATTTTTGGAAAAAAAAAAACAAAAACCAATGGGATTAATGAATGAGAAATATTAAAAAAATTGTTAAATGGTGTGATGGCCGAATTTCATGATCAGAAGGCAAAAGAAATGAAATGAATTTGCTAAAGGGTTTTGTTTAATTTAATAAGAATTAAAATACTATAAACTTTTCTTCGAAATTAAATAAGAATTTATTTAATAAGATTATATAATTGTATTTTGAAAAGTAAAATGCCTTCTTTTTTTTTTTCCTTCACTTCTCAAAAAGTAAGTTATTAATATTAGACTATCTTAGGTAACTTACTTCCTGAAAAGTAGAGTTATCAGGAAATAGTTTATTTGAACTAAATAAGGCATAATACAAAAAGATTAACCGGTGGTTAATTCTTTTTGAATAGGGGTAGAGTCAGCAAATTGAGTCAATGAAGTCAAAAAAATTTTATTTTGCTTGATTTAGAAGAAAGAAAATATTGTATACAATGATAAATTATCCATCGGAAAAAAAATATAATAATATACGTTAAATATATATAACAACAATCAAGTAAAAAAATTTCATAAAATAATAAATTTTTGCTATAATCTTAAATTTATGATTGTTTCTAACAAGTTTTTTTTTAAAACATTTTTCAATATATGTAATCAAATAATTATTTAATAATTAATCTTTCGCTTGAGTTCAAAATTGAGTCTTTATAATTCTCATTGCAAAATGTACTCTTTAACACTTGTAGTTGTATAGATAATATTGATGCTAATTTCACAAGCCAACAAACTAATGGATACACTAAATTTTTTATATATTATATGTCAACTATTAAAACAATAAGTATAATTATTATTAATTTAAATTAATTTAAATACTAATTATTATATAATAAGTATAATAATTATCAAAATAATAAGTCTAAATTTAATAAATATAATAATATTTTAAATATTTTAATGGAATAAAATTATTTTAATTATTATATAAGTAATTTAATATATATATATATATATATATATATATATATATATATATATATAATTTTCTTTAAAAAAAAAATTGAGTGGAGTCAAAATATGCACAGTAAATCTGCCCTTGCTTCTGGGTCTATAGTTATGTATTGAAAATTAGTACTCAGGACGATTTGGTCCTTTGCATGTCTGAGATTAACCTGACAGATATCAATTTCGTTTGGTTGTTTAGCCACAATTTCCACATTCGGTTTGAGGGAGACATCAGTAGAATTACTTCCACCTTTCGATTAGTCCTACCCACTTTAATTTGTTTCTTCCCCTTCTTGCCTCCCCTGTTCAATTTGGGTGAGAAATCTAGCAAATCAAAGAGAAGCTTACTCTTGCCCTGCTGCTCGAGGATTCTAGAGACTCAAGTTTTGAAAGGAAGAAGACCCTGGTTTGCATCAGCCGAAATGGATGTTGGTAAGAGAGGCTCACTTGAAATTTCTTGTCTAGATATTCTTCATGATTTGGGCTGTTATAAGGGATGAGAGCTAAGTTTTGATTGTCTTGTAGAAGCCCATTATATTGTGAAAGCCCGTTACCCATGGGCTCCTCATTAGTAGCCCAACCATTACTCTGCAGCTTGCAATCTTCCAAATTAAGGGGAGGTGGAAGAGAGACGGCCTCACAATTGTTATGGTTCTCCAGAGGGTCGAGCAAGATATCTGTAGGGACATCATCATACTGGTTACAAATAGGATGAAGGTAGTAGCTCTCCACTCTTGGAAGCCTCAAAACTGTCTCCCGTTAATAAGGAATCAGATGACTCGGCTCACTCACTTGGTGACTCGAAATATGAAGCTCGGTTCTTCTTGAGTATTGCCATTGATGAAATCTGTTTCAGGGAATGAACTCTCACCACTGGTGACATAGGCGGAACTTTAGAGGTGATGAGAGCTTCACCGCAATTGTCTTCAACAGCTGATAATATGAAATTACAGTTTTCCACATCAATTGCTATGATTTTGTGAATGAAATTCAGAGATGAGGTTGATTGAATAGTATGAACTACCACTGTTTGAAAACAAGATTGGATAGAAAGAATCATGGTCTGATAATGCATCGTCCCCACTGCACTTCTACTCAACCAATCATTATTGATCACCGATGAGGGTTCAAAACTACTAGCAGAATCATAGGGTCCCCTTAGGTAAACCAGGACATATATCCAGGTTTTCTCCAAGAGCATTAGAAGTTAAGGGTTATGCGTTGACAGCTGTTCCAACAACCCCTCGCAAATGAACCTTAGCACCATCCCTGACAACATTTTTTTTCCCTTCTTTTCCTTCTCTATCATTGTGGTTTTTGGCCTGTAGAAGAATTTTGATTCAGTTTTCTCGATCTCCAGGCACTTGGAGTTTCTTTGATACAGTAAAGGAAATGCTCTCAATTTGTAGAGGCCCATCCAAATGTTGTTAAGATACTTTAGAACAGCTTGGTTCAAGTTGTTGTTGCTCAATCAAATAGAACCAAAATTTCTATTTCTTCAGCTTTCTTGGAATGAATATATCTTGTATTGGCCAAGAATTTGATAAAAACTTCAAAAAAAAATCCTTAATTCCAGTGTGGAAGTTTTCTCTCTTTAAATGACTCTCTATAGAAAATGTTTCAATTAACATAAAATTACATAATACAAAGACTAATATTGAGTCGGTTAGTAGCAAAAACTAAAAAGTAATATAATTGTTATAACAAATTAGTTTTAAAACTTTTTTTCGACGTTTACTTTATAAATTTTGAAACATTTTTATCACCTTTTAGATAATCTAATCTTAATAATTTTATAATATAAAAATATTTATAAATTTTAGATATTAATACAGATTTAATATTTAACAGAGTTGAATAAAAAAAATCTTTGTATAACTAATTCTAATTAATTTAAAATTAAAATTTAATTATTATTTATTTGTATTTATAGTTTTGAGGTTGCTGTTGAATTTGTCACATAATATTATTTATTTATTTACTTGAGCTCTTTCAATAGACTGAGTTTAGCCTATCAAAAAAAAAAATGTTGCCATCAAAAATTGTCTTGAAAATCTGGGAAATGGGGGCCTTACCAAATCCTTGCTGGGCTTTAGCTTATAACAGATGGGCTGGTTAAAACATATTAGGACAATTATTGTTTAATTTTTCTATTTTAACAAAACTGTTTTTTTCTTAAAAGAAAAATATATTGGGTAGTGATTATATTTTCTGTTAGTCAATTTTTTGTCTCATCTACTCTTTAAACACTTTTTTTTCAATTTAAATCAAATTTTTTATTAGTTGATATATTTAAAAAAAAAATAGAAATTACTATATGAAAATTAAATAGTTTAAAACATTTTTAGATTATTTGCATCAATCGTCCCATAATTTAAGTAGTTGTTCCATTTTATTCATTCAATTTCAAAATATTAAAATAAAATTCATCAACTTTAATTTTGTTTAAGAGAATGTCTCATTACCTTATAATAGTAGATTTTAGTTATTTTACCTTTTTTCCTAAAGGTTTCTCTCTGAACTAAAAAGTCTAAAAAAATAAATATTTTGGTCATAACATAATCAATCATGTTATTTTTTTTATATTTTTTCATTTTATTCATTTAATTTTAAAATATTAAAATAAAATCTATCAACTTTAATTTTATTTCAGAAAAAGTCTCACTTTTCAAGTAAAAATAAAATTACTATTTTACCACTATTTCCTATAAAGATTCTCTCTCATATTCTTAATTCCCCCCAGTCAAATTAATTGATAATTATTTATCAATAAAATTATTTTATTTTTCATAAAATTGTTATTTACTAAATTTATTAATAAAATTCTCTAATGATTTATATTTTTCTATTTGTTATTTTTTTACTATTAATTTAAATTTTATTAAATTTTAATTGAGTTCATTAATAAATAAATTTATTTCCGCCTTAAATTTTAAAACACTATTTTTTAAGATTTTATTTCAATTAAATAATTTAATTCAAGCGTAAATTAATTTATCACCTTTTTAATTTTAAAAATAAAATTTTAAAATATAATTAGAATTAAACAATTAAATTTAAATACCGATATGACTAGGTTTATAATTACAATTTTAATTTATTTTAAACAAAATAAATTAATTTTTTAAAATTAATAGCATTTATGTAATTAAATCATAATAGAAAATCCATAAATAATGTTTAACTAAATATCTTCCATTAATGTTTAAAACCTAATTTATTTTATTTTTTAAAACAAATTAAAATTGCAATTCATAGTCCTAATTAAATTGACACTTGAATTTAATTGTTTAATTAAAATTATCTCTTAAAAAATTATTTTTTATAACTGAATGGGCTAAGTAAATTAATTGGTACATGAATCAAATTATTTGATTGGAATAAAATTTTAGAAAATAGTTTTTTTAAAATTAAAGGTGCAAATAGAATTATCTAGTGATGAATTCAATTAAAGTTTAATTTAATAAAATTTAAATTAATAATAAAATTAATAACAAATAGAAAATATAAATTAATAAAAAATTTATTAATAAATTTTAAAATATTAAAAATATTAAAAATAAAAATATTAATGAATATATATCAATTAATTTGACCATAAAAAATAAGGATGTGAGAAAGGGAGGAAAAAAAAAAGGAATTAAAGGAGTAAAATATTGACTTTTTTTTTTTGAAAAGAAGAGTAAAATAGTGATTTTTTGCATGGAAGTCTACCATTGCAAGTAAGATAAACTTTTTTTTTATACAAAATTAGAGTTGAATGATTTTATTTTAACAAATTAAAATTAAGTACTTGAAATGCAATAACCATTAAAATTGAGAGACGATTGGTGTAATTATCCCACTTTTTAAGGTCTTATACTGAATTGTATACTAATAACCAAAACTCTTGTAAGATTTTTCCATTATTTTTCAAAAACATATTCTTAGATTAATGATTTGCTAAAATTTTAGGATTGTAAGTTCCCATTTGTTTTTGAAAACCAATAAGAGCTAATTGAATCATACCTATCTTCACTATCAACAATTTTTTCTCAATAGTTTAAGAAAAAAAATAATAAATTCACCTAAAATGCAAACTCCTCTAAATTTTGTATTTTTCAAAAAATTAGTCACTCAAAGTATGATCCTACCAATTAAAATAATTAATATATGTCTATCATATAGCAACTTCTATTTCTATCATATAGTTATTTTTTTTAATTAAATATCTTTTGAGAAAAATTAAAAAAAAAAAAGCCTCTAGAAAGGAAAAAAAAATGAAGTAACATAAAATTAGATGAAGCACATGTACCACCAAACTATAAGTATATTGATAATCTTAAATTATATTGATTACATATGTAATAACATATTTTTTGAAATATTAAAATCTGGTTTTTAATCAAATTTAAATTTTAAAAATTTATAAGTATTATAATTAATATAATAAAATTTTAATTTTATATTATATTATATTTATTACGATCTACTTTTTATTTGAAATAAAAATTTAAATGAAAATTTGTTAACTAAAAAGTAATTAAAAATTAAGAAAAAATTGTGGAAATATGTCGTTAAAAGAGTGGAAGGGAGGGGGCGTTGTTTTCCTATAAAAGGGTAGCCCTCACCTCGTAAAAGATGTTGAAAAAAAGTTAAATTATTATTTAGTTCTGTATTTTAATAAAATTAATTATTTAATTTTTATAATTTAAAAATTATACTATTTAGTTTTTATATTTTATTTTTGTTAAATTGTTTAGTCCATCCGTTAATTTTTCTGTTAATTAATAAAGGTCAAACTATTATTTAGTTTCTCTATTTTAGTGAAACTAATTAGCTAGTCTTTATATTTAAAAAAAATATACATTAGTTAATCCTTATAATTTAACACATTAACTATATTTAGTCCCATAATTTTTTTTTTATACATAAACTATGGTGATTCTCTCAACTTATTTCTCTCTTATCCTCTCTTATTTCTATTTCTTCTTATTTCTTCTCCACTATACTCACATCTTTCTCCTTCTATTCTCTCTTTACTTTTATCTTTTAATAAAAGCGGTGTAAGTTATCTACATCATAGTTACCAGATTCGCCAATTCTCCCTAGATTTTGTGATGTAGGTTGTGCATACCAAATCGCTTGGGTACGCAATTCAGATAGCCAAATCAAGCAAACCAATTTCAATCACTCAACACAAAATCAATTGGAAGAAGAATAAGAAGAAAGAACAAAGATGAATAAGAAGCAGTAATAAAGCCCAAAGAAGAAGAAGGTTTGAGTCCCAAATCAAGCAAACCCCATTTCAATCACTCACCACAAATCCAAAATCTAAGGGAAGAATAAGAAGAACAAAGAACAGAGAATTATAACAAGTAGCAACAAAGCCCAAAAAATAAAAAGAGAAGAAGTGTTTTGATGCAAAGAAAGAAGAAGAAGAAAGCAATTGTTTCTCTAATCTCTAGGTATCATTTTCTTTAAGATAAAGGTGGACTTTATTATTATTATTATTATTATTATTATTATTTGAATTAATATATGTGGGTTTAGTGAGTTTTGGATGGCAAATAAAAGGCCCATTGTTTTCATAATAAGGAAAAGCCTATTGGTTTCATAATAAGGAAATTAAATTATAAGGCCTGCTCTAAAAAAAGCCCATCATATTTAAATATTATTATATTAAAGTTTAATTCATAAAAAAATTGTGTATAGAAGAAAAATAATAAATTTTTTAGACTTTCTTTTTGTTAAAATTAATATTGTAAAATATGTACATCATAAAAATTAAAAATTAAAAGAAAATTATTATGTAATTTAAAGTTTTAAACTTAGAATTATAATTACTAAGTGCAATTCAGGTACTGCAAATTGAATTAATAAGATTCACAAAATGCGTTCTGAATTAGCGTTCAATCTAAACCTACTTCTCACGTACCCTATATTCAGTTAAGTAGCGTATCACATTCCTATACCTGTACCACAATTTAAGAAGTACCGTGTTCAGGTAACTATAGTTTATACAAAAAAATTAATCAGTTTTCTTAAATTTCTAAGTAATAAAGAACATTATTTTCCAACATAGAAAACATAAAAATGAAGTCCAAGACATTGTATATTAAAAAAAATGTAAATTTAGATTTGATATCAACATAGCAAAATTTCATTTTGATTCAAAAATATATTTTTCAAAATATGGTGTTTTTCAAAATATAAAGACTAACTAATTAATTAGTTTTATTAAAATAGATGGATAAAATAGTATTTTTTTTTTCAAAATATATAGATCAACAAATTAATTTTCTTAAAATAGATGGACTAAATAGTATGTTGACTAGCATAGAATAACAAAAAATGACAGAGGGGCTAAATAGTTTGAAAGATGTAAAATATAAGAACTAAATAATATATTTTTTAAAATATATTGAACAACTAATAAAAAAATTAATTCAAATTAAAGTATGATTTGTATACATAAAGGTTTGACGTTCAATTTAAGGGTTTAAGTTGCTTTAGATTAAAATGTTAATTTTCAAAAAATTAATTTTATTTATTTAATTTTAAATTTAAATTTAAATTAATCGAGCCAATTCAAATAAATTATTAAGTCATATAAGTTATTGGATTAACTTTCCGTTTTAATCATCTTCTTGAGTCATACGATAAAATTTTATTTATATTTTATAATATATTATTAGGTTTTTATTATGATCTATTATTTATTTAAAATAAAACTTTAAATTATTATTAACTAAAAAAGTAATTAATAAATTAAAAAAAGGAAAGACATGTAGGGCCAAAGTTAATTTTTTTAGTTTAAAATTGTAATTTGACTTTTTTTTACCCTTAAATTTTTTTTTAACTCGTGCATTTTTAACATTTTTTAATCAAAATTTTAAAAATGGCAAGTTTAATTTTAAATATAATTACTATTAATTTAAATATTTTATGTTTCATATGCTAACACAAATGAGTCTTTATGGTTTATAAATAAATATACAAATATAGTCATCATTTTGGCATTTTGAAAAAAATTCGTAAAAAATTAGAAGTTTTAGTCATTATAAAGGTGTAATTCTAATTATTGAGGATACTATAAATATTTTCTTGAAAATGCTATAAATATTTTCTTTTGAATGCTATAACATTTCTTAATAATTGATTATATTATCTTATAAGTAAAATTATAAATTTAAAATTAAATTTTATTTTAATTTGTTTTTAAAATTTAATTTGTATAATTGGTGAAGTAATTTTCGAAATAGGACCATACAAAAAAAATACAAATATTTTGAGGGTTGGATATTTCACTTTTACCATTAAAAAATAAATAAATATATATTATTAAAATATATTTTTCTTTTCTAAGAAAAATATCCAATTTTTCTTTTTAAATATTAATATATTTTTATATTTATCACCTACAATATGCATTTTAAATTTCAAAAGAAAAATTAAAAAATAAAGAAAAAATTTTACTTAATTATAATAAATTAAAATCTTAAATAATAAAACTTCAATGTAATATGAAACCTATATCTTTATTGATTGCAACAAAATCATTCCCTATAAATAGAATCACTCTTATGATAAAATTCAATCAAATGAATTTATAAGAAAATTCATAAATTTGGATTACATTTTAAAATGATAAAATTCATCTAAATTCTGAAACAATTGATAAGTGAAATGAATGTACTTATTTTTCACATTTTGCCTTTATTCATAAAGAAAATTAAATGTAACTTAAGTAGCGATATGCTTTGGATATTTAATAGAATTTTTCATTAAATTAATTTAATAGATATGCCTTTATTTGTCACATTTTGCCTTTATTCGTTACTTTTGATAAAATCATTCCCTATAAATATCCTATATCCTATCTAAACCTACTCCTCACATATCCTATATTTAGTTAAGTAGCATATCGCGTACCTATACCTGTACCACAATTTAAGAAGTACCGTGTTTAGATAACTGTAATTTACACACACAAAATTAATTAATTTCCTTAAATTTTTAAGTAATAAGGAATATTATTTTCCAACATAAAAACATAAAAATGATGTCCAAGAAATTGTTAATTTAAAAATAATATATAAATTTAGATTAAGTATCAACATAGCAAAATTTTTATTTTTATTCAACCATATATTTTTTTAAAATAGGGACCAACTAATTAATTGTTTCACTAAAATAGATAAACTAAATAGCAGGTTGACTATCATAAAATAACAGAAAATTTGACAAAAAAGCTAAATAGTTTAAAGAAAATAAAATACAAGAACTAAATATTATATATTTTAAAATATATCGAACAAATAATAAAAAAATTAATTCCAATTAATGTTCGATTTGTGTACATAAAGGTTTGGTGTTCAATTTAAGAGTTATAAGTTACTTTAGATTAAAATGTTAATTTTCAAAAAATTAATTTTATTTATTTAATTTTAAATTAAAATTTAAATTAATCGAGTCAATTCAAATAAATTATCTTCATATTAAGTCATATAAGTTATTGGATTAACTCTCAGTTTTAATCATCTTCATGTTGAGTCATATGATAAAATTTTAGTTATATATTATTAGGTTTTTATTATGATCTATTGTTTATTTAAAATAAAAATTTAAATTATTATTAACTAAAAAAGTAATTAATAAATTAAAAAAAGGGAAAGACATGTGGGGCCAGAATTCATTTATTTTTTAGTTTAAAATTGTAATTTGAATTTTTTTTTTTACCTTTACATTTTTTTAACTCGTGCATTTTTAACTTTTTTTAATCAAAATTTTAAAAATAGTAAGTTTAATTTTAAATATAATTACTATTAATTTAAATATTTTATGTGTCCTATGCTAAGACAAACGAGTCTATATGGTTTATAAATAAATATACAAATATAGTCATCATTTTGACATTTTGAAAAAAATTCAATTAGTAAAAAATTACAAGTTTTAGTCATTATAAAAGTGTAATTCTAATTATTGAGGATACTATAAATATTTTCTTGAAAATGCTATAAATATTTTCTTTTGAATGCTATAACATTTCTTAATAATTGATTATATTATCTTATAAGTAAAATTATAAATTTAAAATTAAAATTTATTTTAATTTATTTTAAAATTTGATTTGTATAATTGGTGAACCAATTTACGAAATAGAATCAGACAAAAAAAAATACAAATATTTTGATGGTTGGATATTTCACTTTTACCATTAAAATAATAAATAAATATATATTATTGAAATATATTTTCCTTTTCTAAGAAAAATATCCAAATTTTCTTTTTTAATTTTAATATATTTTTATATTTATCACCTACAATATGCATTTTAAATTTTAAAAGAAAAATTAAAAAATAAAGAAAAAATTTTACTTAATTATAATAAATTAAAATCTTAAATAATAAAACTTCCATGTAATATGAAACCTATATCTTTATTGATTGCAATAAAATCATTCCCTATTAAAAGAATTAATTCAAATGAATTTATAAGAAAATTCATATATTTAGAATACATTTTAAAATGATAAAATTCATCTGAATTCTGAAACAATTGATAAGTAAAATGAATGTATTTATTTTCAAATTTTACCTTTGTTCACAAATAAAAATAAATATAACTTAAGTAAGGATATGCTTTGGATATTTAATAAAAATTTTTAGTAAATTAATTAAACTATTGCAAGATCATGTTACTTTTGGCATGGAATATTTTTTTCAAAATGATTTTTGTTATCACAAGAATTGAATTTTAATAATTTTAAACTTCATCAAACAGAATTCAATCAGTTGAATTCTTTTATTTTTAGACTTTTCAAACAAAAAAAAAATTATTAAATTTATAAAATCGTAGAATTACAATCAGATGAGGGATATCATTATTACAAATTCAACATTCTTGAACTTTCATTATTCGAAAGGGTCCTTCCTAGAACCTTACAAACCAAACCACAAGAAAAAAAAAAAAAATACAACATTTTCTAAGTAATAAATTCATATCATTTTCACTATTAAAAGAGAAAGGGTAAATTTATTAATATAAAAATTTTTATTTTTTTATAATAATAATTATTTTTATTTTTTCAATTGAGGGGGAACAAGGCAAATCTTGATACAATAGAGCTCTCAAAAGTCCTTTTTTTCTCTGCGAGGTAACCTGCCGAGTAAGGTTCAACGAGTGTAAATCCATGTGGGGCAGAGGAGAGTGACGCATTGAGTGGCTGGCGGTGCTGGTTTGGCGTTGATAAGCCTCTTACACTTCTACCGGGAAATAATGGCATATATAACCCTTTGATTTTGTGATACATCCACCGCTGCCATTGCAACTTAATATAATAATCTCTTTCCTTCTTTTTCTTAATTTTTCTTTTAATTTCACTTCTTTCCTTTTATTTTTTCAATTTAATTTATATTTCAATGGGATATTCATTTCTCTGTTGTAAGCATGTAAGGACAATTATCCTCTGTTTTTTTTTCTATATATATAAATTTTTTTTTTAAGTTGTTATTAATCCTAACATTTGCTTAAAATGACAATTATGTCACTAATAATTTTAATTTTATCAATTACATACATAATCTTTTAAATTATTATCAATTATAACTAAAATTGAAAAAAAAACATATACTAAAACTCAAAAATTAATTGTATGATCTAATTTTTTTTTACCAATTTTAATAAAAATTTATTGAAAATTATTAAAAATATGTTGTATATTATATATAATTTTAAAATTTTTTATAAAGTATTTTTAATAATTTTTTTCATAAAACAATTGACCACAAGAGTATGTAGCTCTATTATTATTTTGACCCTTAAGAAAAAAATTTTTAACTCTGCCCTGTCATCTACAATTTGTATTATAAATTAAAAAAAATTTACTCAATTATAATAAATTTCATATCGTCAAGTGAGTCTAGTCAAAATTTTCATAGCTCAATGATGAGAAATATTAAAAACTGCATAATGTGTATGCTATATATGGTAATTTATAATTTTTATTTTTAATTACATCTTAAATAAGATAAATTATTATTATTAAATTAATTTTAAAATAAAATTTTTATTTTATTTTATTTTATTTAAATAAATTTGTACCTATTATAATAATAAATTTTAATTAATTTATGATGTAATTAATTAAAATATTTATTTAATTCTTTTATACATATATTAATAATCGTTTCCATGATTATTTCATTTAAAATGTAATAAAAATATTTTATTCAAAAAATAATTTAAATTTCATGAAATTTTTAAATTTTATCTCATAATTTATATAAATCGATATTTATTTTTTATAAATTACAAAAAATACATTAAATTATTTAAAAAAATAATGTTATTTTAAAAGTATATAACTACAATATTTTTTATTATTAATATAATAAAAAAATTAAATTATTAATAATGAATTGAATTATTTAATTTTAATAATAATAAAAATATATATCATTATTATTGATTACAAATAATATTCTATTATTTTATTTTTTAAAAATACTATACTTAAGTGTAAATTGGTTTTTTATTAATTTGATATATTTTTTACAAAATAATTTTATGACAAAAATGGTTATCACTTTGTATAAAGTTATAATGTAAAATAAACAAATTTATAATATAAAATATCATCATTTTCTATTAATATAATAAATATTAAAAATATATACTATTTTTTAAAAGACAGATTCTATAATTTTAATACCGTAACTTTCATTATTTTTAATAATCTTTATTTATAGGCAAATTTTCGATGCAATTATATTTGTACTTTATCTTTGAAATTTTATTTTTATGTAAAAATATAGTTGAGAGATAATTTATGCATAAAAATATAAATATTTAACTAAAATTTAAAAATAACTCTGATGAAAATTAATGATAATAAAATATAGATAATTAAAATATTAGTTATCATTGCATTCGATATGTAATTATAATGAAATAAAATATTTAAAGCTTAAGAAATATTAAATAAGAAATTTATAAAAAAAATTAATAATTAAATAAATATTAATTAAATATATTTATATAAATAAATTTTGAGAATGATAACTAATGATTTTTGAAAGAAATAATAAAAAAATAGTGTAAATAAAAAAAAGAGATATAAGAGCATTTAGGTGAAATGAAAATATTTAATGAGAGGATAGTGTTTAATAAATATCAAAAGTTTCATATGACATACTATATATAAATAAACAAATGAAAACTATTTAAATAAAAGATTAATTTATAATTAAATATTTTTAATTGAAAAACTATAACAAAAACATTCTAATTCAATTTTTATAACAGTAAAATATTTTATATTTACTTGATTGTTTCAATAAAATCATCATAAGTTGGCCATAATAATAATAACAATAAGTATTAATTAATTTTAGGAAAGTAAAATAAAAAGAATATTAAATTATGAAAATAAAAAATAATATATACTAATTATAAATAAGCAAAATCTCTATATTTTATTTGTATAATTTTTTATATAGACCACACTTTTTGTCTCTCAAAATTTTTAAGAAAGATTTCATAATAAAAATAATGGAAAATATAATTTCATATTATATATTTATTAAAGATATAAAATAATTTAAGGTTGATTAAATTATATAATAGTTGATTATAAGATTACAAATTAATGGTTAATTTTTTTTTAACTAATGGGCATCAATTAGCTTTTATTATTATTATTATTATTATTATTATTATTATAATAGATGATAACATGTGGCAAATAATATTTTTACATAAAAATAAATTTAAATATTGTATTTAATCATAAAAGATTCTAATTTTAAAAATCAAATATTAAAGAAAACAATAATTTAAATAATAAATATTAATGTAGTATTATAAATAAAAATGATAATTAAAAGAAAAAAATTAATTAATAATTAGTATTTATAAAATAATATAAATAATTTTTAAATATTACATTTAATTATAAAATGTCTTAATTTTTAAAAATTAAATTTAAAAAAATAATAATTTAAATAATAAATATTAAGGTAGTATTGTAAATAACAATGATAATTGAAAGAAAAATAAAAAAATTAAATAATAATTAGAATAAAGAAGAATATTTATAATTAATTATGAGATTATAAATTATTGGTCATTAATAATTTATTATTATTATTATTATTATAGAGAGTAACATGTGGTTAATAATATTTTTACATAAATGAATTTATAAAAAAAAATAATATAAATAATTTTTAAATATTATATTTAATAATAAAAAGTCTTAATTTTTTAAAAATTAAATTTTGAAGAAAATAATAATTTAAATTATAAATATTAAGGTGTTATTTTAAATAATAATAATAATTAAAAGAAAAATAAAAAATTAAATAATATTTAATATTTATAAAATAATATAAATAATTTTTAAATATTATATTTAATTAAAAAAATCTTAATTTTTTAAAAATTAAATTTAAAAAAAATAATAATTTAAATCATAAATATTAATGTGGTAATATAAATAATAATAATAAAATAAAATAATTAAATAATAATTAATATAAAGAAGAATATTGATAAAAGGTATCACATATTATTTTTTTGGATAAATTTTTATTTTATATAAATATAAATAAATATATATATATATATATATATATATATATATATATATATATATATATATATATAATGGTGTGTGGTGGGCTCTGAATAGGACAAAGAATAACCTCCTTTCTTATTATGCACGTAGAATTGTTTAATCTTGATTTGTTCCATATGAGCAATGGGCAACTTCTGATTTGGTGTCGCTACGAGCAGTGGCTACGCCCAAATTTAAGTTTACTAAATAATTGATATGCCTTTTTTCACTTAATCAAATTAGATTAAACTCAAATCTATTTGGTAATGGCTCTTAAAGTAGCATTATTGTTTTGATTTTAATCAAAACACTACTTCTTTATATTAGTGTTTTGGTAGTAAAATTTATTTAAATTCACTAATAAACATTTTGGCATAATTAAAAAATAATAATTTTATTTAAAAATATAAAATATTTAGAATTTAAAAAATATAAAATATATTTGAAATTTAATTTTTAACTTTTTTTTTATTATTAGTCTGTATTAAATATTTGAAATTTACAAAATATAAAATATTTTATTTTTTTTTAAATGTGAAACTAGCTTTATCTTATGAGACCTAAATGAGTGTATATATATAAAACACTCATTAATATTAAAAAAATATTAATTTTATTTAAAAATTTAAAATATTTAAAATTTCTTTTTAAAAGTGAAATTAGTTTTATTAGATAAGGCTAATGAAGTTTGTAAATTCATTTTAACTTATTTTTTTAATTATAAAAATTATTTTTACATTAAATTAATAATGGTTAACTTAGTAATTTTATCTTAATACTTATTGGTATTAAATTAAAAAAACACGTCCTCCCCATTTTAAAGCAACAACACATGAGAATTGAGTTTAGTAAAAAAAAAAAAAAAACCCAGCAATATATTCCACTGTGTATGGTGGAATTATTCTTAATACTGCGCAACGATGGTGAGTCCTATGGATAGATGATCACATCATTTATCAAGAACAATCTTAATTGCTGTCAAGGAGGCAAAAAAGGCGGCTGAAATAATGTATGTTGGACGCATACTTCTTGTCTTGTCAATTGTTATGTGGGATGAGCGGTTAACCCTTTAGAGATGGTAAAGAGACTAACAAAAATCCCTCCATGTCACACAATATTACTTGTGGGTAAATAATTATTTTATGTGTTTTTTTATATGAAGATTTTTTTTTCTCATTAATTTAAAAAAACTTTTATAATTAATTATTTTATAGAAAAAATAATTATTTTATAAAAATATCATAAAATAAATTATAAATTTATGTGAAAACATTTTATTTTTATAACAAAATAATTATATTTTGTATGAAATCAAATAACCATAAAAGGCACCTACTTTGAATCTTTTAAATGCTCAATTACTCATTGAAACATCAAACATCAAGACTATGCATTAGTCTTGATGTAAAGTCTTTATGTTTGATGACTTCATCGAACATCAAGACTTTATTTCATCGAACATCAAGAATTTACACTGTAAATTCTTTCCACAAATATGCTATTTATATTTGATGACTTCATCAAACATCAAGAATTTACATAGTAAAGTCTTTACACAAATGTGCTCTTTTATGTTTGATTACGCAGTCAAATATAAAGAGCAAACATAAAGAGCGCATTTATGTAAACATTTACACAAATGGGCACTTTATGTTTGATCACGTCATTTATCACATTTGTGTAAAGAAGCACATTTGTGCAAAGACTACAATCTTTCATCAAACGCCAAGACTCAATTGTTTCTTTACACATTAAAAAAAAAAAGAGTATATATACAACCACAGGCTTCCTCTCCCATCTCTACAAAAAAATGAGTTAGCCTCCCTATTGAGCAAAAGTTTGTGTTTTGCAGCAGGTACTCTCTGGTTTTCCACTCTTTGGATTTTGTTGCCGCATGCTTCTTTTTTGTTATTCAAATGCAAATCATCTGTCTTTGTAGTTCAGTACATCCTTCCGCTATTACAGAGTTCACAACAACTTATATTGTTAGTTCAGCTTCAGCATCTCCTCGGCAATCCAAATGTGTGTAATATCTCTTTCCTCTATCTTTATTTTATTTCTCTTGCAATTTCACCTCCTGTTTTAACAAGTTAGGCCCTTCCAAATTTTCCTCCCTTTCCCACACAAGGTAACTTAAAACTCCTTTTAGCTTTTCAGTTTAATTTGTCTTTCAATGGGTTATTTATTTCTCAGGTTGCAATAAGCAAAGCATGAAAGGACAATTATCATATGTTTTTCTTTTTATAGATATTTAATTTTTTGGGTTCAAATCAATATCCCAATACTAGTATTTTTCTTCCCATTTATTTAAATGCATGAGTTTTCGTTGATTAAAACAATGATATAAATGATTTTTTTTGAAGCTATTTATTAAATTAATCCTAACATTTGCTTAAAATGATAATTATCTGACTATTTATTTTTTAATTTCATCAATTATACACAATCTTTTAAATTATTATCAATTATAACTAAAATTGAAAAAAAAAATGCTAAAAGTCTCTAATTAATACCGTAACACATACATACATATATATAGTAAAAAGTTTAGGTGAGGGAAGGCTTCCCCAATTTTGAGTCAACCAACCTTATTGAGGACAGATTATTAGGTGTATTTGATGCACATATACCATTTTTTATAATTATATGAGATTCATTTTTCATGTTATAAGTAGGGCCCACTTTTCTGTGAGAGAGTGATCACTATTTTTGTGTATACTGAAAGTATTCTATAATCTTTCACTTACTACTGACTACAGATCATTCACTAAGAGGGACAGTTAGTAAAACTCAAACTCTCAATCTAATGGGAGCACTAACTAACTCTTACCAATTGGACCAACAATCATTTGCACTATAACACATATTTTTAAGGCTGAGGAATTTTGATTTGATATAACCCCACAAGAAGCCGCCATCCGTAATTTATTTTAATTTGCACAAAATTAAGAGTTTAATTGCGCTTCAATCTTTTAATTCATATGATCTTATCTCTAACTCATCCCTTTAAGTTGATTCAATCACCTGAATTTTAACAAATAAATAAATACTAGTTGTTTTGCACACACTATTTTATTTTAATAATGTAAATTAATATTTTTTTATATTTTCAAAATTATAATATAAAATTTTGTTAATGATTAAATTTTTAATTAATTATAATTTTATTTCAAGTATAAATTAATAAATAAGTTGACTAGTCAATTATTTTTTTAAATTAATTGACATATATAAAGAAAGCAATAGAAAAAAAACACATGCCATTTAATGATTTTTTATGTATCTTTCTTAAATTTTAAATATAAGAAATGACTTTAAAAATACATTTTTAAATTTATAAATAATTTTTTGTTGAATAATTACTTAATACATATATTAATATATATTTTTTTTAAAAATAAATCACCAATTTTTAATCTAACAGAGAATTTAATTAAAAAAATGATTGATTTTAGAGATATATATATGATCAACAGAGTTTTTATAATGCCTGAAATTATAAATTTAAGATTTTTAAAATTATTAAAAGATATAATAGAAAGAATTTTAGATAATTATTTTTTTAATGAGATAAGATTTTTGTAGTTGAAATTTGAAATAATAAGTTAATTTTTTATATATAAAACATACACATATAAAGATAAGAAAAAAAAAGTATTACACATGTTATTTTTGTAAACACTGTCATTATAAGTTAGGTGGCATACTTATATATGTGTGTGTATGTGAAGGTTTAGGTTGATTCCCAGCTTCAACATATTTTTTCTTCTTTTTATTTAACTTAACTAATCCTACCGTCCAAAAAAAAAAAAATCTTACTGTCCATTCCATTTCAGATAATCTTAGCCATTTAAGTCTTATCCTTAAGCCTAACCCTAGTTTCATACCTCACACAAGTGCTCATCTCATCCTCTTTCTACTGATTATGGATGTCTTCCCTTTCACCTCCTTCATTTTTTTTTTTCTCCGGCAAACACTTGTAGTCCCTTTTGATTTCTTCCCATCTCTAGATTTCTTTGATTCTTTCCTCTGTTTTTCATTTTTTTTTTTTTAAAATTTCTATAGCTCTCAATATCCTTTTCATCAACCACACACTCCTCTCATCTACTTGTTCTTTCTCTTCTTATTGGCCAGTGCTCTTCTTTGTGATTATGGGAGTTCATATGGCCCTAGTATTAGCAACAATTCTCCTTTCACATAAGCAAGTCACAGGGAGTAGAGAGGTCAACAATTCTCCTCTGTGAATTTTAGGAGTTCCTTTCTCTTACTAGCCTAGACAAAAGAATATTTTATGTTGAAATATGCGCTACTTAATGGGTTTATTAATTTGTTAGGTTTATAATGGATGATATTGTACTTTGGCATTTAGCTAAATATATTAGATTTGTTCTTTTTTTTTTTTATATATACCTTGCTGTAAATACATCAAATTTATTATTTTTTATATGTTTGCTATAGATCTATGCCTTGTGATGCTTGAACCTTGATGTTGAATGTGATAAATGTGCCGTAAACCTTGCTATTGCTTGCTTCTGTTTTCCTTCGGAAGATACAGACTTTGTTCATTGCTTTTGCCTACATATTTACTCTTCGAACTAACTATTTTTAAATAACCTGCTCCTCTCTTCTTTTGTATATATATAAAACAGGACACCTAATGAAATATTATCTATCCTTCAAATATTGGCTTCCCTCGGAAAACAACTATCTTGGGAAATGAAGGTGTTGCTGGTCACTCTAATCAACTATGCAATAGCAATGGCAATTGAACATGAACTCCAAACCCATTCCAACTCAAATTACAAAACATGTGCTAGAAATATTCGTGTTCTATTGGGTTATATGGCAATTGCGCTACTTGCTTTGATTCATGTTCTCATCTATGGTGTGTTACTTCTGAGTTTATGGGTCTACTTGGTTGTACAAGTAGCATGCAACCCATATCAAGACTTATGTCTATTAGTAGGTGAAGATTTGCAACACTTAAAGGAGCTAGCTGAAGACGCAGTCCAAAGGCTATTTGGCAGGCAAGAGTGAGCCACTAAATCAATTGTCTAGTTAGGTGTATCAGTCTAGAAAACTTGATTTGTCTTTATAATTTTAGATCTCTCTATAAAATGTCTGATTTTAGTAATAATTTTAATGGTTTAAATGTGATAGTTTAGTCTATGTTAATATATCTGAGTTGTAGAATTTTGAAAGGGTTTTCATTGAAATTTTGAAATTTATTTATGTATTTCATGATTGAATATGTTAGAATATTTATTTATTGTATTGTTAAATCTCCCTCTCTCATTTGTAATTTATGTGTTGTTTGTAGAGGAAGAGATAGGGAGAGGGATAGAATTTTTATTAATTTTTTTTAACAGAATTAAGTCCAATTTGGAAAATTTTATTACAGTATATGAGTTGTAGAAATAATATTGTGATGACCCGACCAGGGAAAGCTGTCCGATGAGGGTGGAGAGTGGCATAAGAGAGTAAACTCCCAGCGGGCTTCTAGGATTGCGAGGCTACCTAGGGTAGTGGAATATGGGGCACAGGAATGAATCAAATCATACATTAAAATTAAAATGGGGGAAACTAATCACTAGAGACACCTTTTGATAGAATGGCTAAGAGAGTTGGAAGAACTCCAGGGTTAAGCGTGCTCACTTGAGATAAATCCTAAGATGGGTGACCTCCTGGGAAGTTCTCCATTCCACCTATGTGACAAAACCTTGACGCTTAGGATGGGGTGGGCCAAAGCGGACAATTCCTCTAGTGGTTGGAGCAAGGCATTACAGATGGTATCAGAGCTGGACCCCATTTAGTAGAAGTGTGGTTCGAGGAAGAACCAAGCAGAAATTGGTGGACTTATGATGACCTAACCCGGAAAAGTGGTCTGATGAGGGCTGAGAGTGACATAAGAGAGTAAACTCCCGGCGGGCTTCTAGGATGGCGAGGCTACCTAGGATAGTGGAATGCAGGGCATAGGAATGAATCAAATCATACATTGAAATAGGAGAAAATAATCACTAGAAGTGCCTTTTGGTGGAATGGCCTGTAGAGTTAGAAGAACTCTGAGGTTAAGCGTGCTTGCTTGAGATAAATTCTAGGATGGGTGACCTCCTGGGAAGTTCTCCATTCCACCTATGGGACAAAACCGTGAGGCTCAGGATGGAGTGGGCCAAATCGGACAATTTCTCTAGTGGTTAGAGCAGGGCATTACAAATACAAATACTCAATCTCTCTCATTACAGCAAACACATTCCCAGGATGTGTTTGAGATTAGCATTGCCTATTGAATCCACACTCAAAGCTTGTAAATCAAATTGTGTTAAGCTTAGTCTCAAGCTTCAGGTGATTTCTTCTAGGTTTAGGACCTTCATATTTAAATGGGTAGCTTGGAACTCATATCAAGATCTTTACCATTTGCTGCTCCAAGCATTTGATGAGTTGAAGAGGCTTTCAAGAAATGCATTTAAGGAGGAGGCCAATTGGAGGTGAGGAAAACAACATAATGTAGGAACCAAATCATCAATCTTCTTCATCTGTCAACTATTGTTTAGTCTTAATTATTGCTTATTCATTTATATTATGTAAATGACCGTGTTCATATTGCTTCCTGCTACTCTGAACAAATTGGTGATTAATTTCTTTGCATTTCTTGCCCAGCACTGTCCATGGATTCAACAAAGTTAAGCTTCTTGTTGTAACTTAATGCTAGCTTGTTATCAGTTCAGATATCTTGGGTCTTGGATTGTAGCAGGGCAATTAGCAAAGCTGCTTGTACAGAGTTTATTTCCTCTTGAATCTTAGGTTTGGATCTATTCAGAATCATAGTTGTGTTGTGCAGTAGTTTTTTTGGGTCTCTGGTCCTGCAGCTTGAGTGGGAGCTTCTGTTGCTATTTATATTTTGGTTTAGTTTGGTTATTTATTTTTTTATTTTAAATTCAATGGAGCGACCAATAATTGATGGATCATATGACATGGGAAGCTTTCTCTTGTTAATAACTCTCAAATCTCAAATAGATTTTGTTTCAGTTTTGCATCAGTAGAAAATTACAAAATACAAAGACTGATATTGAACCTGCTAGTAGCAACAATTAGCAAGCAATGTGGTTGTTAGAATAACCTCTTAAAATTTCATCATAACTTTTTAGATTTTCTAATCTCAATAATTTGTGGTAAGAGTGAATTTCCAAGTTTTGAATATTAGTGAAGAAGATTTGACATTTAACAGAGTTGAATAACGAAAAAATTGATTCACATGATTAATTTCAATTAATTTAAAATTAAATATTAATTGTTATTTACTTGTATTTATAGTTTGAGGTTGGTCTTGAATTTGTCTTATGTTATTAGAGTCTAATTTATTTTCTTGGAGTCATGGAACTCTTCATAATCTCTTAAGCCTTGGAACTCTTTACAGGGCTTGCATTTCTAACAGTGATCCATGTTACTTGAGCTGCTTGCTATGGACTGGGTCCAGCCTACAAAAAATAAGGGTCACCATCCAAAGTTGTCTTGAAATTTGGAAATTAGGGTTACAGTTATAGCCTTTACCAAATCCTTTTTGGGCTTGGGTTCATAACAAATTGGTTGATTAAAAAATATTTGAAAAATTATTGTTTAATCATTTTATTTTAATAAAACTAATTATTTCATTCTCTTATTTTAAAAATTATATTAGTTAGTTTCTATATTTTTATTATGTCTATTCTTTAGTCCCTCCGTTCAATTTAAATTAAAATTTCTTTTAGTTAATATATTCAAAATAGAGAGAAATTATTATTACGTGGACTAAATAGTTCAAGACTTATAAAATAGAGAAACTATATAGTTATGTTTTTTAAATTATAGGGATTGAATAAAATTTAAACAAATGCTTAAAATGACAAAAGGACTAAAAAGTAAATGAAACAAAAATATAAGAACTAACCTTAAAGACTATTGTATAAAATCTTTTGGGTAGAAAGAAGCTTATTGAAAATCCAGTTGTTTATGTTCAATGTGGCTTCTTTTACTAATCCTAAAGACATTTTGGATTAATTGCATTAATCGTCCTTCAATCTAAATGATTGTTTCATTTTAGTCATTTAATTTTTATTTATTAAAATAAAATTACTCAACTTTAATTTTGTCTCAGAAAAAATCTCCCCAAATTAATAGCCGATTTTCAAGTTAAAAAAAGAAAATTGATTATTTTATCCCTCTTTTCTTAAAGAGAAAATGACCATCTTACCCTATTTCCCTTCTTTCTCTCTCCATCTTATTTTCTTATAGTCAAATTAATTGATATTTATTTATCAATAAAATTATTTTTTTATTAAAATTAAAGTTGCTTTTTTATTGAATATATTAATAAAATTATTTAATAATTTATTTTATTCTATTTGGTATTATTTTTTACGGTTAATTTAAAATTTTTAACCTTTAATTGAGTTAATTAATAAATAATTTCATTTGCCCCATTAATTTTAAAACACTATTTCCAAAAATTTATTTCAATTAAATAATTTAATTCAAGTGTATATTAGTTGCCCTTTTTAATTTAAAAAATATTTTTTAAAATATGATTTGAATTAAATAATTAAATTCAAATCTCAATATAAATAGGATTATAATTATAATTTTTAAAAATTAATGGCAGTTATGTAATTAATCCACAATAGAAAATCTATAAATAATCTGAATTAGGGTATAGGGTTTGCCATTGTGGTTTAAAAATTATTTTATTTTATTTTAAATTAAATTTAAATTGCACTTATATTTCTAATTAAATTGAGATTTGAATTTAATTATTTAATTAAAATTATATTTCGAATTTTTTTTAATTAAAGAGAGTATGTAAATTAATTGATACTTGACCTAAATTATTTGTCGTTATCTATCCTAGCACCACCCAACCTTGGATAAGTAAAGTCATGAGAAATATCAAAAAATTAGGTTTTTGCCTATGCGTTGTGTGAGTATAATCACTATTGGTATATTATTTAATAGAATAAAGATATGATTATATAGCTTTTTCTATATATTTATACTTAATTTATTTAAAATGTTTTAAGAATAGCTTGTAAAAAAATTTATGAAAATATATAGAAAATAAATGTAAAGAATAAATATAAATTGAAAATTAATATAAAGAATAAATAATAAAATACTAATAAAATGTATATAAATAAATTTTTATAAGGTGAAAATTACTTTTGTGATATTTGTACAAATTGTTTATCATTTTCTTCAAATGCTTTAATTACTAAAATATCATTTAGTAGGTTTAAGAGAAAATTTTGATTGTACATTTTATCTTCTATTTGCATTAAAAAATAACTAATTTAAATTTTTATTGTGTAATATTGATTAATATAGTTTATAACTATGATTTTAATTTTCTTAGTATTAATTAAATTGTAACTATTGTTATAATTTTTTTATTAGAAAGAATTAAGTATATGATTTTATAATTATAATGGGAAATAAAAAGGTTATTTTGGTTTATATAATTTATAACTATGGCCCTTATTTTTTGTATTAATTAAATTATAAATATTTTCATTTTTTTTATTAAATACCTTATAAGTTTATCAGTTTTTATATGTCATCGCATGCCATTAATGGATATTGTAAAATTATTAAAAAAAATAGGAATAAAATGAACAAATGGGAAAAAAAATGTAATAGAGCACTACTCATCACATTTTGGTAAGTTTATTTTGAGACCAACTTATTATATTTATTATAAAGATTATTAAATGACATGGTGTGGTGTGTTGTGATGAAGTGAAAAAACCTTGCTGATGAAGTGAAGAAAAGGCTTAGAAAGAGTGAGTGAAACGAGAAATTTTATTTTGAAAAAAGTGAAAACACCATTGGGAAAGAGTGGAAAAGATTGAGGATTAATTTTAGTAGGTTCTGTAGGGAAAGTTGAGAACCTAGATTGAATTTAATTAAAAAAAGTAAATTGATTTTAGTGTTTGAAGGTTTTATTATTTTTTAGGGAACGTAAAGAAGTTCCTAATTCTCTTGGTAAAGGTAATAAGATTTCAATTTTGATTTTTTTATATTTTTTAATAAGAATGAGATTAATTGTGGGGTTAGTTGAAAGAACTGATTTTTTTTTTATTTTATTATTTATTATTTTTTTTAATATTATATTTTTAATTTTGAAAACTCTGGATGATCTTTTTTTTATTATTTTGATTTTTTTTTCTTTTATTTTGAGATTATTTCTCTCTTCTTTTTCTTTATCTTATTTTTTTTTCTTAGAAAATTTCTTTAGAATTCTTACCTCCTGGATTTTTGATAAATTTAAAATTTTTTTTGATTTTAGATTAGATTTCTCTCTTTCCTCCTATTATTATTTATTTAGAATTATTGAGAGTTTGAGTTGAGGATGAGAATTCTCCTTAGGATCCCTATTTAATATATTTTTTGATTTCGATTTTATTGAATTTGATTTTTGATCTTTTTTTAATTTCAGCTTTGATTATTTTTATTTTAAGATTTAATTTTTTTTGAATTTTTTTTTCTTTTAATAGGAATAACGAGCCTATATTGCTTAAAGAATTACTTTTAAGGATGCCTTGATTGAGCTCCTAATTTTATACCTATAAACATATAGTCATTAACTCAGATTTATCTACTCCATTTGTTCATTTTTATTTTTTTCCTTTTTATTTATATACGTTGCTTATTTCTTTATTTATTTACTTTTTATTATATTTTGCTTTGTCCAATTCGTTTAATTATATTCGTTTTCATTTTTTTTCTTTTTATTTTCTTTTAATTATTTCTTACCATTTTTTAATAAGGCTGCCTTACCACCCTTAAACTTTTACTTGAAATGACAATTTGATTTTAAGAGATGAAATAGTAAAGAAGAACTTTAATGATAAAGATAAATAAAACACAAAAGAGACTGTATAAAAGAGTAATAAGAAGAAAGAAAAAAAAATAAAAAAGACTTGAGAATTAATAAAAAAATGCAATGTGAAGAACAAGAAAAGTTAAAGAAAAAAAAAAAGCATGAAAAATGTGACAAATAGGAATAAGAAAAAGATAATTATAATGATAAGATGAAAAAAATAAGATAAATGAGTGATAAAAAGGAAATGAAGAAAGAAGAATCGAAAATAAGATGGAAATAAGTGAGTGAGAGGGCAAAAAGAAAAAAAGAAGAGAAGAGAAAAAAATGAAAAGTGGGGAATGAAGAAAAAGAAGGAGTGAGGAAAAGAAAGAAAGGAGGAATGAAGCGAAGCTTGGACAAGAAAAACAGAAAAAGAAGTAGTCAAAAACTTTTTAAAAAGAGTTTCAAAAAAAATCAAAAAAAACTTAAAAAATGAATGTAACTAAAAGTCTTTTTTTTTTTTGTTTTTTTTTTTTTTCCTCAAGGTATTTATAGGTATGAGTGCTCCATGAGAGATTAACCCATTTTTTTTTTTGAGTTTTTTTTCCGGGTGAATTCAGAGGTCGATTTCAAGCTGAGAGGAAAGGGATCAATGTATTCAAAGGAATGAGATGAGAAAAGAGAATTTTTTCTTCTTTCTTCAAGGATCCAGATCTTTTCAAAGAATCTTCCCAAATTTCTTATCGACGATTCATCTTTTAAGAATTTGTCGTTCTCTTGATCAGATCTCTCTCCTTCGTTTGCCAATCTGAGTCTCATTGGTGATCAGTGGCTATAAAGGGTTGGATCCTCCCGCTAAAGAAGTGAAGCCGGGTGTTCTTTGAGTGCGATAGGGATCCATCTTAAATACCTCTAACTTCGCTAACGGCGCGCATTATTGCGTGCGGTTATGATCTGTCTTATTCTTTTTTCACTTTCCGATTCGGCATCTCACTCGCATTATTTCTCTTCTGTCTTATTTTTTTGCCTTGATCTTTTGATTTCTTTTCTTTATTTCGATGGGATTTGTTTTATTCTTTTTGCCTCTTTCGATTCTTCTTTTTTTCCGTCCGATCTAAATAATTTTTTCCTATTTTCGATTAATTCATAGATTCCCTTTTTCCCCTTTTTTCTCTTCTTATTGTTCCTTTATATTTTCGGTTCTTTCCCTTCATTTTCTTTCTCTCTTTTTTCTGATTTTCTTTTTCCCTTTTTAAATAGATGCCCTAAAGCTTTTTTCTCTCGACCACCTTTGATGATTTTGGGATTCCTTTCCGGATAATTTGCATTCTTGACCTTTTCTTCTGGGCCGCCGCTGATCGTCACGCGGATCTTGGAGCCGGTAAGTTAATCGCAAACTTTGACCGATGGCGGTGAGAGAATCCAGTTAATTGAGATTCGGATTGTTGCTTGATCGTTGATTCTTCTTCGGTTTCGGTTTCCTGTTCCAGTTTCGCAATTCTTTGGCGCGTTCAGTGAGCGTTCATCACTTAAGATCATTCGCTTCCACACCCGGGATCGATTATAAAGATCGATTAGTTAGGATGTTTTGGGACGCTGAGATGCTCGGATTCCATATGAGATCGACCTTTTAGAGATCTTTATCTAGATAATCTTGATGACTAATTATCTTAATTTTGAATGTAAATTAATGTCGATGAGATAATCTGTAGTGATGCCAAATGATGAGATCATAGAGATAATCCGAATGAATCTTTATAATCTAATTTTTAAAATAAAAAAATTAGAATAATAAAATTTTATAAATATATTTTTTGTTAATTATTATTTTATGTTAATATTCTTTTCCGATCAAATTATTCTCTTTAAGCGATCTTCTATCAATCTCTCCATTCGTCGATCTATTGTATCGGAAATCTTCTTCTCATCCGAATGTTCTTCGATGGAATGTTGAAACTAACTTATCTACATGCCGTGATCGTTACGATCTTCGAGCATTAAATAAATGGGATGTTCGAGATAGGGGTGAATCAAATCTCATTTCTCTCTCCTTCTCCATTCGTCTGCTCCTTTTCTTCAAACATTTCTTCTTTTCTTCTTTTCTCATTTTTTTTCTCATTTTAAAGTCTTCTTTTTTTTTCAAGTTCTTAAGTTTCTTTTTCTCTTTTCTTTTTGAGGTCTTTCTGATCTTCTTTGAAATTTAAGTTCATTCTTTTTCGTGTTCTTTTCAATGAAGAGGTGGTCGGCTGGTGGATGGGGTGGTGTGGAGGTGTTCGAGGTGGTTTCGCTGAGAGGTCTCCTCAAGGCTCAAAGGCATGTCGGGTCAGGAAATCAATTCCAAAGGGAGGAAACCTCTCATCTTGATGTTCTCGCCCGATCCATCGCGAGAATCCGCAAGAGAATACAACACGATTATCCTAGCATTAACGAGGCGGCGCTCTCATGATCGAATCTGCTTATCTCAATGATAATCTGAAGATAGAGAATATGATCATGATGATCTGAGAATGAAATTAAGAAAACGGTCTTCGATTCTCTGTAGGATTTCTCATTAATAATAAATTTCCATTAAGCATCTACGATTTCTTCAAAGCTCATGGCGGATCTCAGTAGCTTTAGTAAGCCTGTGCTCAGGGAGATAAGGTTAGCTGACTAAGCCGATTCCGAGCTGCCTACGGCAGCTAACGGAATCGACGAAAGGCCTTTCGGCAGAAGGTTCTTTCGAGCGAAGCGAGACAGCTCATTTCTTTCGGAAGCACTCTCTCCTCCTCCCTTTCACCGACCATGCTCTTCACCAGTTTCTCGATTTCATAAGAATCTTTCCGTGTGCTTTCATCCTGAGGATGTTGGTGGTCTTGCCAAGGGGGGTGCGCATTGAAGGGGGTGGAAATGAAGAGCAGTGTGAAAGTGGAGGAAAAAGTATTCTGTTGGAAAGCGGTGATCACGGTGATCCCAAGTTATTGCACCATTTGACCTCGATTCGGTGATACCATTGATCATCGGCCATCGATCGCCGCTATCCTCGACCTTTTATCTCTCGGATCTGCATGTGGTCTTGATCTTTATCTCCTCGGATTTGGTGAGTGCGATCTTTGGAATAAGTGTGAGACGGAAAGAAGGGTGAAGAGGAGAAAGAAGGAAAGGAAAAGGAGGAGAATAAAGGAGATGAACCTGGGCCGTGCCTCAAACACAAGGGCCATGACGGCCCGGAACTTCACCGCCCGCCTCAACCTCGATCTCCTCCCTCCTCTGAGATCTCTCCCTCTACCCTCTCCTCCCTCTGGCCCCTTCCTCTTCCTTCTCTCCAAGCCTCTCCAACTCCTTCCTCCTCTCTCGTGAGGCTCAACTTCGTTTCGAGAGCCTCTTCTGACCCAAGAAGAACCCTTGAAGAATTTTTTCATCTTCCTGCTCTCTTTTTCTTCTCTTCCATCTTGGATCTATCGGGACAGACATTCCTTCCTTTGATCAGTGATCCACGAGATTGTTGTGATCGAGACCTGGAGATGACTCAGGGGAAAGGCTCTGGGAAGGAAAAAGGAGGAACGAATCGGAAAGGAGAGAGAGAAGAAGAAGGAGATCGAGCTCCCCAACTCTTCCTCATCTCGGCTCTATATATATAGGCGGCGAAGTTCTAAGAAGACAATGTGAAAGGAATCTGAACAGTGGACAAAAGGGAAGCCCGGAGAAAAGGAATCAGAGAGAGCCGGGAGAGAAGAAGGCTAGTACGCTCTGCTCTCGTCGAGAAGGAGAGGAGGAGAAAGAGGAAGAGAGAAAGAAGAGCAGAAGAGAAGGAGAGGAGCTAAGAAGAAAGAATGTGGAATGGCCACTGAATAGCTTGGGCCGAACTCTCGGGCTAAGAGAGGAGGACTTCTTCTGATGGCGGGATGGCTGAAGATAGTGATGAGGCGATGAGGGAGGAGGAGGAGAGGGATAGGAAATGTAGATCAGTGGGGTGATCCCCCAAGAAAAAAAAAAAAATGAAAATGAAAAATGAAAATGAAAAAATGATTTTGTTGAATGAATGGTTGTGATCGGAAAATTTAAAAAAATTTGTTTATATATTATATTGAAATAAAAAATTAGATTATTATTATCTAGTGTGAGAGAAGGAAAACACATATGCATTATGATTGGTAAGGAACCAACGTTAGAACTTTAAATAAAAAATTTTTTGAACATCTAATGATCGGATACACATTATTAAACCGAAAAGCTTAGCTTTATTATAAACTTTTAAAAGGGAGATCGACCATGATGAATCTTGAACAAGGTTAGTGTGTTAGTTCAATTTTGTTCGGAGAGGAGATCGGGAATGGAATTAAGCGGATCTGGATATTTGACAATGGGGGGAGAGGGAGGTGATTTGAGAGAGAGAGGTAAGGCTTTGGCGTGATGAGGGAGGACTTAGCATTGACTCAACTCGTGAAGAGAGATCGGAACCGTGGTTAGATGACAAGGAGAGATTTAGTGCTAGGGATCGGTTTCGAAGTTTGTTGATTCTGGGGATCGGCCGAAATATGGTGTCGACAGTGTGATTAAATTAGAATTTGCAGTGGGGTGATGGCGAACAAAGTACAAATACCAGAGGGTGAAAATCATTAGGTACAGCTTCTCATAGGGATCTTTGCTCAGTTCATGTGATTATAAATTTTATCTACGATATGTATTATAAATTTAAACAAAAAAATTATATGTATCTACAATACATATATTTATGGATTGTATATTCATTATAAAAACAAGGGAAAATTACATTTTTCGTATATCAGGTCAACAGTTTCTCCTTGTATTTTAAATCCGTCAAAATGAAGGTCGTTGCATCAAAATTGCCATTATAGAAGCATGAAATGACCATAGTAGCCTTGATTAACTCTCGCCCAACATAAGCATGCATCCCACAATATTCTCTCAAACATTTCTTTAAACAAGAGACAAGCGTTGCACATCATAAATAAGTATGAAGAAGAATCCAATTAAAAATCTCAATACAACCCAAGGAACAACAACAAACAAATTTGTCCCCCTTCATCCACGGTTCCCCCGCAGCCTCCACTTCCTCCATCCCTCTCCATCTCTTCCTTGTCTGCTCTTGTTTGCCTCCAGCACTTGCTTTGTTTCCTTCAAAAACTAGAAACCAGTAGCCAATTTCGCCCTTATCTCTCGCTTAGTATACCCTCATAGATCATCACACGAAGACCTTTAACCTGCAATCTACTCCTCACGGACTAGCCTCATCACTTGTATTTATGGAATTGATTTATTATCGTAGCTCTAGCGTCTTGAAGCAAAGCACCTAAGGCGGTAGCTACTCTTGGAGTGAAGGACGGGGAAGAAGTTTGGGTAATGGGTGCATGCTATGGTTCTAATGCCACGTCAAGACCACTATTGGTTTCCAATGCCTCCTCCATTTCTGAAGCTGATTTGGCACTTCGGGATATTGTTTGAAGTTCTGCAGCGATAAATGGGAATTGGATCTATACCCTATAATTAGGTAGGTTTTGGTTTGCACTGCTCAATGTGCAATTGCAGTTATTCTTGTTTGTTTGAATGTTGAAATGGCTCTCTTCTGTGCCCTTGGTGTCACTTATGCAGTTATGATTTTAGTGGTCTAGTTTAGTAGTACCAAAGCCAGAGAAATAGAGAAATGAAATGGAAAGAAGAAGTGTAAAAAATATCAGGGGTTAAGAGAAGGATTGATTTTGTTTTGCGATTGAATTCAGGTTGAGAACTATCGGGTTGTGCCTTTGGGATGCAATTGCTCTTATTATGCTATTGTTTTTGAGGTTTTACATGAAGGCACATTGAATTTAGGTGGTTTGAGTTTGGAGAAAGTAAGGGAATAGGTCTGTGAGAGATGAGGGGGAAATGGGTTTGTGTCGGCGTCCTAGTTTTGGGCTGAGGAGAGAACCGAAGGGAGAGATAATCAGACAGAAGAGAGAAGGAAGAGATAGTAAATGACGGTATTTTGGAAACTAAAAAAGTTTCTCCACCATCTAACCTCTGATATACCTTTGGCTTAATGGAAAGGTGAGTTAAATTTAAATAGAAGGACTTAAATGTACAACGGAATCAAAATTCAGGGACATAACCATTAGATTTTAAAAATAGGACACAAGTGCTAATTATGCTCTATCTCAGGAACCAAAAAGTAATTTTTCCTAAAAATAAAATAAAAGATCACTAGGCACTTAAGACAAACGAAATTTTTTATTTATCATTTGTGTTTTAAATTTCAAAAAAAATTGTAAAATAAAGAAAAAATTTTACCAAGCATAATAAATTTAAATCTTAAATAATAAAACTTCAATGTAATATGAAGCCTATATCTTTATTGATTGCAATAAAATCATTCATACTAATATAGATATAACAAACATTAGCACGGCATAAAATCATTCTTCTGAAAGAATTCAATTCCATTCTATTAAAAAGAATTCGATTCAAAAGAATTTATAAGAGAATTTATGTATTTGGAATACATTTTAAAATTATTGTTCGAAATAATTGATAAATGAAATGAATGTTATTATTGCAAAGAAATAAATATAATTTAAGTAGAGATATGCTTCAATTTAATAAAAAAAACTTCATTAAATTAATTTAATTCTTGCAAAATCATATTACTATTGACGTGAATTCATTTCTTTTAAAATTATTTATTATTTATATGACTTATCATTTTAATTTTACCAATTATATACATAATCTTTTAAATTATTTTCAATTATAACTAAAATTAGCAAAAAAAAAGCTAAAATTGGCCAACATTCCGATGATGTTGTCATGTGACACTTTTTTCAAAAATTTGATACAAATCATCCTCTGTAAATGAATGAATAATTTTATTTTAATATAATTATTTAATTATTTAAAAGAATTTATCACATGTTACTCTTCATAAATGAGTGCAAAATTTTTTTTATGCTAATTATTTATTTTTTTAGTTATCATTAGTATTAGTATTACTCCCTTAATTTTTATGATTTAAATTATTATTTTTTAAAAATTTTGTTTTTAAAAAATCAAGACTTTGTGATTAAATGCATTATTTAAAAATTTTTTTATATTATCCTTTTTAATTAATTTATTTATATAAAAATATTATTTGCTACATATTACCGTCAACAAAGAATGAGTGTATAATTCTCTTTATGCTAATTATTTATTTTTTTATTTTTCTTTTAATTAGTATTATTATTGACATTATTATCTTAATTTTTATCATTTAAATTATTATTTTCTTTAAAATTTGACTTTTAAAAATTAATGCCCTTGTGATTAAATGCATTATTTAAAAATTTTTTATTGCTTTTTCTTTAAAAATTTATTTATGCAAAAACATTATTTGCCACATATTACCTTTCACAAAAAATAAGTATATAACTTTCTTTTACACTAATTATTTATTTTTTTTATTTTTCTGTTAATTATTATTATTGACATTACTATTTTAATTTTTTTTATTAATTATATTATTATTTTCTTTAAAAACTAAGGCCTTTGCAATTAAATACATTATTAAAACATTTTTTGTATTGCTTTTTTTTCATAAATTTTAATTCATTTATGCAAAAATATTTTATGTTAATTTATACTTCATTTTTTTATTTTATTTTTGATTAATGAAATATCTTTTCTTTTTATAAAAAAAATATTGTAATTTATTTTGATTAAACAATAAATATGAACTTTATATCATTATTACCATTTCAAACCTGCTTTTCACTTTTGGATAGAATTTTGTATCATTATTATGACATTATCTCCTTATTATCTCTTGCATTAAACCTATTTAAATATAATTAATGTATAATTTACATAATATTATTTAAATAATATCATATTATTGCACTTTGAAAAATATTATTTAATTGCATATTCAACTTTCAAAATTTTTACAATCAATTTAAATATTACAAATTAAAAATTAATAAAATATATTAATTGATAATATTATATTTAAAATGAATTAATCACAATTTTTTAAATGGAAGCATATTTTTTTATGTTTTATTTTGGCTTTTATTTATATATATTTTTTAAAATTATTTGAGATACTAATTTAAGTTTACACAAATAATTGTTTCTTTTAACATTTTATATATCTTCAGTGCATTTTAGAGATATGTCTTTTAATAATTTATATAATATTAAATTTATAATTATTATATTATAATTAATTAATATTAATTATAAATATAAATATATTAATAATTTGAATAGTAAAAATAAAAAATTAGCTAGTTAATACAATAACACATTTTTTAAGTTGAGAAATTTTGATTTGATAGAACCTCACAAGATACATCACTTGTCAAAATTTATATAAAATTAAGAGTTGAATTGAGCATCAATCTTACCATTTGTATCATCTTATCCCTAAATATTCATCCCTTTTAAGTTATTCAATCAACATGAATTTTAACAAATAAATAAATATGGCTTGTTTGAAAAAAAATAATTAATATTTTAATCCAAATGACCCGTAAATTGTATATTAACATGAAATTTTTTTACATAGAAATTTAATGAGTAATTTAAATCTATCTATGATTCGAAATGATTAAATCGATTAAAAAAATATGAGATAAAATAAACTAAATTCCTTCCACCCAATTAGTTTGAAAACTCTACATATTTTTATTTAAAATGCTTTTATTGTAACCACTCATACTAGACCTGGTAAATGCGTCTGATCAGACTATTTTGAGTTACAAATCACTTTGATTTCACCTCATTTGAGTTATAAGTTGATTCAAAACTATAAGATTGTTATACATAATGATTTTATGATCAATTTGAGAATAATGATTCATTTTAGATTAATTAAAAAAAATGTATAATTTTATTCATCTAATTTTTGAATTAATATTTGAGTTAATTGGGTCAATCCAAATAAATTTTCTTCATGTTGAGACATACAAGTTATTAAATTAACTCTCAATCTAGAAATTGTTAAAGTTCATATTAAAAGCAACTACAAGTTAATTTGGATCAGATTCAAGTATGGCCGAAATTTAGCATATATATAATAAAATCTTTTTAATTAGGTAACATAACATTTTTTTTTTTTTAGTAATGAGAATGAAAGAGTGGAGACTCAAGTCTACCTCTGCCAGATGAGTAATATGCTGTTAGCCAAGTCAGGCGAGGCTGTAAAAGAACATATTTACTCTTTGAACTCAACTATTTTTAAATAACGTATCTGTCCTTTTATATATATAAAACAAGACATGAAATGAAATGCTATCTATCTTTCAAATATTGAGTTCCCTCAACTCCAAAAAACAATTATTTTGGGACATGAAGATGTTCATGATCACTCTAATCATCTATGCAGCAGCAATGGCAAAACTTAACTCAACTTAACTAAGCCTTTATCTCAAAAATTTGGGGTCGACTATATGGATTCGCTTTCTTCACTCTACACGATTTTGGGTTAAATCTTCAGAAATGTGTAATGTTTCTAGGTCATGTTGTACTACTCTCCTCCAAGTCAATTTAGGTCAACCCCTTTTTTTCTTTCTATCCTCTAACCTAATGTGCTCTACTTGTTTAACTGGAGCCTCCGTACGTCTACGCTTCACATGACCAAACCACCTCAATCTCTCTTCTCTCAACTTATCCTCAATTGACATCACTCCTACCTTTTCTCTAATATTCTCATTACGTACTTTATCTAGTCTAATATGGCCACTCATCCACATTAACATTCTTACCTCTGCAACTCTTATCTTAGACGCATACGACTCCTTCAGTGCCCAACACTCACTACCATATAACATAGCCAGTCGTATGGCTGTACAGTAAAATTTTCCCTTCAACTTATTGGGAATCTTGCGATCACATAAAACTCCCGTGGCACGTCTCCACTTCAACCATCCGGCTTTAATCATATGACTAACATTCTCCTCACATCACCCATCTACTTGAAGAACTGAGCCGAGATATTTAAAGTGATTACATTGAGACAGTACCACTCCATCCAAACTAACTCTTTCCTTATCACCAGTTTGGTCTTCACTGAACTTGCAATGCATGTATTCTATCTTCGTTCTACTTAACTTAAAGCTCTTTGACTCTAGAGTACTTCTCCAAAGCTCTAGCTTTCTATTGACTTATTCTCGTGTTTCATCTATCAGAACAATATCATCCGCAAACATCATACCAGTGTTATCAAGGCGAAAGGCGACACTAAGGCGATAGAGTACTCTATGGCCTTAGGCGAGAGGCGAGGCGAGGGTCTTTTTGAAGTAAGGCGCCATAACCTTAATTGCTTAAATTATATATATATATATATATATATATATATATATATATATATATATATATATATATATATATATATATATATGTTCATACTTTTAAATAGTTGATAAGTAAAAAAACATATTAAAAAGAAAAAAAAAACAATAATTAACAATAATAAGAAGTAAAAAGTAAACTAATTAACAACAAATTAATAATGTCCATATAAATTACACAATTACTTACCAAGAACAAAAAGAAAATAATCAAATTAACAATAAATTAATAATACCCATATAAAATAAACAACTAATATCTAATTGACAAGAAAAAAGCAAAATTAATCAAACTAAAACTAATTAACAAGAATAACAAGTAAAAGGTAAACTAATTAATAACAAATTAACAATACCCATATAAATTAAACAATTAATTAACAATAATAAAAAGTAAAAAAATCAAATTAACAATAAATTAATAATACCTATATAAAATAAATAATTAATTAATAACTAATGTCTAATTAACAAGGCAAAAAGTAAAACTAATCAAATTAACAAGAATAACAAATAAAAATTAAACTAATTACCAACAAATCAACAATACCCATGTTAATTAATCAACTAATTAAACAAGAACACAAAGTAAAATAATCAATTTCGCAATACCCATAAAATTTAAATAATTAATTAATAAGAATAAAAAATAAAATAAATAAATTAACAATAAATAAATATATAATTAATAATAACTAATTAATAATAAGGAGGGGAGGGGGAAAAAAAGAAAAAAGAAAAAAATAAAAAGGGACTGCTGAAAGAAGAAGGAGAGGAGAGGGAAAAAAAAAAGAAAAAAAAAACAGGTGGTCCACGACTCTACGCAGCAGGGAAAGCAAAATAAGTGGAGAGGGAGAAAACCAAGGAGAAAAAGACGTGAGAGAGAGAGATCGAAGAGAGGAAAGGAGAAGAAGACGTGAGAGAGAGAGATTGGAAAGAAAAAAGAAGAAGACGTGAGAGAGAGAGAGATCAGAGAGGAAAGAAGAAGAAGAAGAAGAAGAAGAAGAAGATAAGAGAGAGAGAGAGAGAGAGAGGGCGTACCTATTGGTCCTGTTCTGTCTCTGTCACGAGCGTGAGGTCAAGGAAGAGAGCGACTCTGCTGTCTTCATGGTGTAGCTCTTTTGTTGGCATCAGGTAAGTGGTAGGTTTATTAGTTTTTTCATTAAAAAAAAAAAAACTTACCGTTCCTTTGATGAGGCATCGCCTCTCGCCTGCGTCGCCTCTCGCCTCGCCAGCCTGAGGCATCGCCTCTCCAAAGCCCAGCCAGGCATTCCAGTTGAGGCGACAGAGGGGCGCCTCGCCTCGCCTTTGATAACACTGCATTATGCACCAAGAAATACTCTATTGTATATGTTTCGTCAATTCATTTAAAACTAATGTAAAAAGGTAAGGGCTTATAGCTGATCCTTGGTGTAATCCAATTGAGATCGAAAAATCTCTTGTGTCCCCTCCCACTGTATGCACAATAGTAGTTGCTCCTTCATACATATCTTTTAACACTTGTATGTACCTAATATATATCCTCTTTTGTTCTAACACATTTCATAAAACATCTCTTGGAACACTATCATAAGCCTTCTCCAAATCAATAAAAACTATATGTAGATCTTTCTTCACAACTCAAATTACTCCAATGGCAATTGAAGATAAACTACTCCAACTTCATCCCAACTCAAATTACAAAATAATTGTTAGTAATACTCATCTCCTAGTGGGTTATCTGGCAATTGTACAACTTGCTATGATTCATGTTCTCATCTATGGTCTGTTACTTTTGAATTTATGGGTCTACTTGTTTAGTAGCATGCAACTCTTTTCAAGACTGATGTCTAGTACTAGGTGAAGATTTGTAACACTTAAAGAATCTAGAAGAAGATGCAATCCACATATTGGAAAGGCTAGCTATAGGCAGGAGTGAACCTATAAATTTATTGTCTAGTTAAGTACATCATTCTCGTAAATCCAATTTATAACTTAACATTAGTGATTACAAACAAGATTTATCTTTACAATTTCAGATATCTTTATAAAATGTGTAATGAATTTAGCAATAATTTTAAAGGTTTAAATGTTATAATTTAGACTACATTAATGTATTCGAGTTGTAGAATTTTGAAAGAGTGTTCATTAAAATTTGTAAAATTTATTTATGTATTTCATGATTGAAATTTTGGAAAATGTTAGAAAATTTGCTTATTGCATAGTTAAATATCTCTCTTTCATTTGCAATTTTTGATGCAAAGAGAGAGTTTGATTTATGTTTGTGAGAGGAGGAGGAGTTGAGGAGAGAATTTTTTTAACAGCATTATGTCTAACATTAAAATATTTTATTAATTTCAATGGAAAAAATAGGAGTATGCGATTCTGGTTCAGTTTGGAGTCTGCCTAGAAACTGGAATGAAACTGAAATTTCAGTACAATTTTGGTTTGATTCTTTATTGTTTCGATTCCAGTTCGGTATGATTTTTAGTTCTTCGTTTTCGATTCAATTAGATTTGATTCTCAGTTTTTAAAACATTTTTATTTAATTATTTCCTTGAAAAGTCATACTTGAATTAACATTTAAATTTTAAATTGGATTATTAATACATAATATATCATATAATATATCTTTTAACTATTTCTAAATTATATAATATTTAATTATAATGTGCATATATAATTTAAAATTAAATATATTTATAACATAAAAATATATCTTATAATATATATTTTAACTATTTATTAATTATATAATATTTACTATAAAATATAAATATAATTATGAATTAATATATATAGTATAATAGTTATAATTAAAAATTATAAGGTAATTTAATGTATTTATAATAAAAATTATTAAGAAAATATAGAGAAATGAAATAAAATGTTATGTTATATTTAGTTCACAATTATATATATACATATATAAAATATATATAATTATATTGAAATTATATGATACATATAGAAAAAATAAAAAAATATATATATAAATTCGATTCTTAGTTCGGTTTAAGTTCGATATGATTTCGGTACAGTTTTAGTTCCATTCTTAGTAAAGAATCAGAACCAAATTAAAGTATCAAAATAATTTAGATTCGGTACGATTTTTATCGATTTGGTATGGTTCTTTGGTTCTGTTAGGGACCCCCAAGAACTGTATACAACCCTAGGAAAAAGCAATTCAATCTCAAAAGTTATATATATTCAGAGTCAATTTAAAAAGCAATAAAAATTCAGGGAGAATGTAATCAGTAATACCATTAGATAACCTATTTTTTCAAATTTGCAAATGTTAATGAATGAAAAAAATATATACTTTTTCTTTAAGATTCTGGATCATTCTCATTTTTCCACTGATCACAGGGTGGGTTGAAGAGTTGTGTCTTTTTTTTCATAGGCAAGAATAATTTTATTAATGAGAAAGGTAACTCACAAAAAACTTGACAAGGAAGAACGATGAAACAAGAAAACAATGCACCTAGCCCATTTAGCAGTGCGCTGGTCCTGATTCTTCGAGATCGAAGTGCGCCTGAGTGCGGATGTATATTTCCATCACTAACTCGTCACTAACTCGTGTGTACATGAATTTTATCTGAAAAAAATACACCTAGCAATCTTGAGCTAGCAGCAAGACAAAATGAGATACGGAGTCAAAACAAAGCACACACCGGTACAAGAGAACATCAAGTAACCAATCACAAGAGAAGATCAAGTAATCATGACAAGACAACAGCAAAGATAACAAATCTCGTCGCCAAAACTGAAAGACACAGTAGATGTTTCTCCTTAGCAAATGACTTCCTCAAGAAAACAATTTGGCTTAGCCTAAAAAAACTACAGCCAAGATGTGCTTCTCCTTAAAAAAATTATACTGGTCCTTGAACAATTGAACCAGCAAGAAGCAAGCCAAGAACTACCAAAGAAAACAAGAACCCATAAAGCAAGAGGACAATCAACAATCAGAACCCCTCAACCAGATGATCACACTGCTATGGCCATAATAACCATCCTAAACAAATGCCTACTCAAACAGAAACCCTCTGTTCAAGCTCACCTAAAATTAGAACCAAATATTCCAGCAGACATGTCCCAACAAAGAATAAATAGAATAAATAAAATTGAGAAAACTTGAAGAAAAGAATCACCACTCACCATTGAGTGAAAAAAAAAAATTCTACTACTAACACCAAGCAGAACACTCAGATGCAAGACTCAGATGTAAGACGTCAACAACACCTCAAACAAGTCAGTTCCAACACCTAGAGAATCAAAAGAACACTAGAGACCAGCTACACCTAGAGAATCAAAATAGAAAAGAAAGATCCAGCGGCACCCAAGGACAGAGAGCAAATCAAATTGCTACATTAGAGAGACGAACCTGATCAGATTTAATCTGATTTAAGAAAAATAACAACATTGCCTCATTCGATTCAGAATACGTTAAAGCCACCTGCTTCCCAATCTCCAATGTGCGAGCTGCTTAAGAACTTACATTCAAACCCGCATCATCTCGAGAAGTTTTGATCCTTTGCATGTCAAAGATTAACCCGACGGATGTCACTCTCTTCTGGTTGTTAAGTCACAAAATTTCCATCAGATTTCTTACTTTTCTTAATTTCCCCACTCGATTTGAGGGAGACATCAATAGAATGACTTCCACCCTTTCGATTGGTATTCGCTCCTACCCACTTGGTCCAATAGGATGACCCTGGTTTGCATCTGCTGTAATGGATGTTGGTAAAAGAGAGGCTCAACTGAAATTTCTTGTAGGAGCCAAGTTTTGATTATCTTGTAGGAGCCCGTTATATTGTGAAAGCCTGTTATCCATGGGCTCCTTTTTAGTAGCCCAACTATTACCCTGCAGCTCACAATCTTCCAAATTAAGATTGTGGAAGAGAGACAGCCTCATAGTTGTTATGGTTGAGGGGGTGGAGTGATTTTGCAAATGAGTGGGAAGAGGAAGAAAAGGGGAGAGCACGCCCTGCCATTTTAAAAACCCAACTACATTGTAGAGTTCTTTGTCAATACAATACTCATTTCCCTCAGGATGTGTTTGAGGAACACAAGGTCGCAATACCAATTAATGTTTGTAGTTGCCCTGATTTTCTATGGAATAGCATTGGCTATTGATCCACACTCAAAGCTCGTAAATCAAGTTACCAAACAACCTTCTTCCTTGCCACCATTTTACTTGTGTTGATCTTAGTTCCAAACTTCGGATGGTTTCTTTTGGGCTTAGGATCTGCTTGTTTAAATGGGTAGCTTGGAAGTAATATCAACATCTGTAGCATTTGCTAGTCTAAGCATTTGATGAGTTGAAGAGGCTTTCTGGAAATGTATTTCCAGCACTAAGGAGGAGGCTAACTGGAGATGGGGAAACTTCCAAAGTAATATTAGAATCTCATATTTGAAGGGTTAAATTAATGAATCTTCAGAAATATTTTGAAGACCAGAGGATATTTTCCTAAGAAACTTGCTTCAATTAGAATTCTGAATTTGCTTAATTTCTTGCATTTCATAATGGTGTCAGTCACAAATAAAATTTCTTGCCCTATTAAGCATAATGTGTGAGGAAAGATTATATGTAAGGTACAATTAATATTCAATTTCAAATAAAATGCATTAAACTTGTAATTATAAATCAACATATTAACCGAAGCATTGACAATGACTGTACCTCAAGAAATAGATGGTACTGTAATCAAGAGGACAACATCCCTCCATTTGATCGAGACATCATCAAAGCAAAATTCACTGCTCCCTGAGGTAAAATTCCAATGGCATGTTTATTTTGTATCAAATCAAACGAAAAGAGAAATCCGGCAAAAAATTTATATCAACCTAAAATATTTATGATTGCCGTAAGTAATTGTTTTTTTGCTTCATCCGAACCGAGAATTCCTTGCAGAAGGAACAAATAATCAGGAGTATACCTAACCTAAAACAATAGAAAACCACAAATACAGTCACAACACACAATTCATCAACAAATAGACAAGAATTAGAACTAGAAAAGAGCTCAGGTTTGCATAAATATATATAGCAGGCATTCAATGAAGAGGTCATACAATTAATCAAAGCAACTCAACTCAATTCAACTCAACTAAGCCTTTATCCCAAAAATTTGGGGTTGGCTATATGGATTCGCTTTCTCCACTCTAAACGATTTTGGGTTAAATCCTCAGAAATGTGTAATGCTTTTAGGTCATGTTGTACTACTCTCTTCCAAGTCAATTTAGGTATACCCCTTTTTTTCTTTTTATCCTCTAACCTAATGTGCTCTACTTGTTTAACTGGAGTCTCCGTATGTCTACGCTTCATATGACCAAACCATCTCAATCTCCCTTCCCTCAACTTATCTTCAATTGGCAACACTCCTACCTTTTCTCTAATACTCTCATTATGGACTTTATCTAGTCTAGTATGGCCACTCATCCACCTTAACATTCTCATCTCTGCAACTCTTATCTTAGACGCATACGACTCTTTCAGTGTCCAACACTTACTACCATATAACATAGCCGGTCGTATGGCTGTAAGGTAAAATTTTCCTTTCAACTTATTGGGAATCTTACGATCACATAAAACTCCCGTGGCACATCTCCACTTCAACCATCTGGCTTTAATCCTATGACTAACATCCTCCTCACATCCCCTATCTACTTGAAGGACTGAGCCTAGATATTTAAAGTGATTACTTTGGGACAGTACCACTCCATTCAAACTAACTCCTTTCCTATCATCAGTTTGGCCTTCACTGAACTTGCAATGCATGTATTCTGTCTTCGTTCTACTTAACTTAAAACCCTTTGACTCTAGAGTACTTCTCCAAAGCTCTAGCTTTCTATTGACTCCTTCTCGTGTCTCATCTATCAGAATAATATCATCCGCAAACATCATGCACCAAGGAATACTCTCTTGTATATATTTCGTCAATTCATCTAAAACTAATGTAAAAAGGTAAGGGCTTATGGCTGATCCTTGGTGTAATCCAATTGAGATCGGAAAATCTCTTGTGTCCCCTCCCATTATGCGCATAATAGTAGTTGCTCTTTCATACATATCTTTCAACACTTGTATGTACCTAATAGATACCCTCTTTTGTTCTAACACATTCCATAAGACATCTCTTGGAACACTATTATAAGCCTTCTCCAAATCAATAAAAACCATGTGTAGATCTTTCTTCGCATTTCTATATTTCTCCATCAAGCTTCTAATGAGAAAGATCGCTTCCATAGTTGAACGACCGGGCATGAAATTAAATTGATTGGGAGAGATAGAAGTATCATGACATAGTCGATGCTCTACAACTCTCTCCCACAACTTCATAGTATGACTCATGAGTTTAATTCCCCTATAATTTGAGCAACTCTGTATGTCTCTCTTATTTTTAAAAATAGGTACTAAAATACTCCTCCTCCATTCATCAGGCATTTTTTTTGAGTTTAGAATCTTATTAAATAATTTAGTTAACCATGTCACTCCCACATCTCCCAAACACTTCCACACTTCAATTGGTATTTCATCTGGTCCACAGGCTTTACCCACTTTCATTCTCTTAAGTGCTTCCTTTACTTCTAAAGATTTAATTCTTCTAGTATAATTCAAATTCTTTTCTATTGTTCTATAGTCTATATTCACGCTATTACCATTTTAACTATAATTAAAGAGATCATTAAAATAATTTCTCCATCTTTCTTTAATGTCCTCATCTTTCTTTAATGTCCTCATCTTTCACCAACACTTTTTCTTCTTTATCCTTAATACACCTAACTTGATTAAGATTTTGACATTTCCTTTCTCTCCTCCTTGCTAATCTATAAATATCTTTTTCCCCTTCTTTAGTTCCAAGTTTCTCATATAACTTTTCAAAGGTCTGTGCTCTTGCTTGACTAACTGCCTTTTTTGCCTCTTTCTTTACTATCTTGTACTGTTCATATGCCTCAATATTATCACATTTAGGTAATTTCTTATACCATTCCCTTTTTCTCTCCATTGCCTTTTGTACTTCCTCATTCCACCACCATCTCTCTTTTGAGGGTGGTCCATGTCCTTTAGACTCTCCAAGTACTTTTCTAGCTATTTCTCTAATCTTTAATGCCATCTGTATCCACATATCATTGACCTCCATACCCAGCTTCCATACTTCAAACTCGAGAAGCTCATTTTTGAACTTCACTTGCTTTACTCCTTTGAACTCCCACCACTTTGTTCGAGCTACACTATTTCTTCTGACCTTACTTGAATTGTTTCTAAACTTGACATCCAAGAGCACCAACCGATGTTAAGTTGTTAAACCTTCTCCTGGAATGACCTTGCAATCCTTGCATAGAGCTCTATTTGTCTTCCTGATTAAGAGGAAGTCGATTTGGCTTCTATGTTGCCCCACTTTTGAAAGTCACTAAATTTGACTCTCTTTTTATAAAGTAGGTATTTGCTAGTATTAGGCCGTATGGCATAACAAAATCCAGGATGCTTTTTCCCTCCTCATTTCGACTGCCAAAACCAAAACCTCCATGAACATTCTCATAACCTTGTCTATCACTTCCTACATGTCCATTCAAATCTCCACCAATGAAAACATTCCCTTCATTCGGTATGCTTTGCATTAAATCATCCATATCTTCCCAAAAATTTTGTTTACTCTCACTGTCTAGTCCTATTTGTGGGGTATAAGCACTAATTATATTTATTATTTCTCCTTCTAGTACTAGCTTTACTAATATAATTTTATCTCCTACTCTTTTCATAGCTATTACTGCGTCTTTCAATGTCCTGTCTATGATTAATTCAATTCAAAGCCTAACCCTAAGAAACTTGGCGTTTATAATCAAGCACTACTAAAATCTTAATACAAAATTATGTAAAATAAATCTGAATAGATCATAACAATCATAAACATAATGTGAATCATAAACATAAGATTCAACCATCACCCTAATAATGGATCTTGAACAAATAAATTCTCACAGATCTAGAAAGTATACCTGATGCGGAGTTTAATTGAGTCATGCTAATACTTGAGAGAGACCCTTTGATTTAATAAACTGATTTCTCTCTCTTTACTCTTCTTTATTCACACACAAGAATTTAGCGATGTAACACTTTCTTGATATGACCCAATTATCTCTGACTTTATGAAAGAGAATGTGCGTAACCTTATGGGTAGAGAGAGGACCAGCTTATATATTGATACATACATTTTACATAGTCATTTAGGTTTAATTTCATGGCCATTTTATTTATTTGTTAGTCACTTTTAGCTAATTTTATTAGTTATTTAGAGAGTTTTTCATGATTGTCAATTTTTGAATTAATTTGTAATTTTACTTTGTTTTATAGGAAAAATGGTGTTTTTGAGGGACTAAAAAAGAAATTTTGCCAATGAGGAGTGATTTCTACAGCCAAAGATATCAAAAACAAGTTTGAAAGTTGAAGTATGCAGTGGCCAAATTGTGCATAACTTGCCGCATAAGTTGTGCAGTTCTGCACAGTGAGAAGAAGTAATTTTTTCTTTCTTGCCGAAATCTGCATAAGTCACTGCATGACTTATGCAGACTTATTCCTTGCTTATGCAGCTTCACACAGAGGGCCCAAAAACCTACCAAAAACTACATAAGGGACTGCATAAGTTATGCAGTCCACTTATGCAGTTTCATAGAGTCTCCAAAGCTTGAAGAAACTGCACAACCAACCTGCATAGCTTATGCAACATCACGGGAAGCACCTGGAACCACTAATTTTGTATGGAATCTGCATAAGAAACTTGCACAACTTGTGCAACTTTTCATAATGAGCTGGCAGAAGATTCCCTCATGTAAACTTCACCTCAAACACACCATTTTAGGGCTACTTTTCAGAAAGATATAAATATGTCCTTATCTCATTTTAGAAAGGAGAGGAGGAGACAAAAAGAGCAACAGCAGGGGAAGAGTCAGAAAACAGAGCAAAAACGTCACCTCTCCATTTCTAGACCAGATTTGGAGTTTTCTTCCTTTCTTCCCTATTTCTTACCTTTCTTGTATTGGGTTTCTTAGTTCTTAGCTTAGATTTAAGATTTATTTCCATATTAACTCAGAATTTCTTGTAAATATTATAGATAGTGAGTAGTTTTCATTAGATTCTGGAGTTGGGATGTAATATTTGAGATATTTTATGGATTTTGATTGGGTAATCTATATTTTGTGGTTTTAATGAAGTTTTATTCATTTCTTGTGTGCTCAATGACATGCTTAGTGTAGGATCCCATTAAGTATTGTTCTTAATCCATGGTTGAAGTACTGAAAGGAAAAAACCTTGTGATAGATAATCAAGAAATTGAACTTAATTAACTTAGATCTAGAAATAGACTAAGGATTAAGAGGATTTACAGATTAATTAAGGAACTTAATGGGTCTTGATTAATTTTAACTCCACGAAAGTAGGATTAGATTGATTAAGGCACTCTTTGTCCCACTTGAAAGAGTATTCAAAGGATTTAAGAATTAATCTCCTTAAAACCCGTAAATTTCATAAGATTGGATAACCAATTTAAAAATCCCAAAATAGCTTGAATATGAACTCCCAAACTCTCAGAATCACCCCTTTTATCATTTTTAATTTCTAATTGAATTTAATTGCTTGCCATTTTAAATCTTACCATATTTCAATTTGCTTATTTTAATTTGCCACAATTTTAGTTGAATCATTACATTGTTGAATAGATTATTAATTTTGCATATATAGATTTCATACTTCAATATCTATCAATTTATTGCTTTAATTTCAAAAATAGTTCAAATTAGTCAATTTTTATATAAAAAATTTGATCATTAACACAACTCCTCGTGGGAACGATATCTTTTCTATATTACTTGTACGACCCGTGCACTTGCGGTTGGGCCACATCAAGTTTTTGGCGCCGTTGCCAGGGAGTTGTTTGTTTAAGATTGAATTCTTGATTATTTTAGTTGTTTATAGTTTTATCTTTGTTATGTTTTCATTTTGTGTTTGTTCTTTTTTAGGTACTCTTAATCTTTTATGAGAAGAGCTAGAAGCACAAGTGACACATCCTTATTATGTAATCCTGAAATTGAGAAGTTTTGTAGAGCCAACAAGAAAGAAACCAGAAAAAGGAAAGAAGCCTTGAGAGCAACTAAAATTGAAGCAGAAATAGCTGATAAAAGAATTAAAATTGGTGGTGGTAATGCTGGAAATGATCGAATCAATGAAAATGTAGCTCATGGTGAAGAAGTTGTAAATGCTAATGTGCCTAGGGGAAGTATGATGGATCATGCATTTCCTCGTTTTGATGACTTGAGAGAGAGTATAGCAAGACCAATAATTGATGCAAATAGCTACAAGATAGATTTTGGGGTTCTTTAAATGATTTAAAATTCCCAATTTGGGGGACATCCTTCTAAAAATCCACACACACATCTAAAGAAGTTTGCTATGATTTGTGATATGCAAAAACAACCTGGAGTATCTGATGATGTATCAAGATTGAAGCTATTCCCATTCTCTTTGAAGGATAGAGCATTGGATTGGCTTGATTCTTTACCTCACAACTCTATTACAAATTGGGAGCAATTCACTATTGCATTTCTTGGACAATATTTTCCACCTGGAAAAACTCAAGAATTGAGGAATCAAATGACAGCTTTCAGACCAATAGAAGATGAAACTCTCTATGAATCATGGATGAGATGGAAGGAATTAGAGAGACAATGTCCACATCATACCATTCCAAAATGGATGATAAATCAGAATTTTTACACCAATGTTACTCCTGTTATTAGAGGGATTATTGATGCTCAAACAAGAGGAGAATTTATTATGAAGCATGAAGATGAAGCTTATGAGCTATTGGAGAAAATTGCAAAGAATACTCATCTTTGGAGTAGTCCAAGAGGACTAGCTCCAATTCAAAAGAGACAAGCTGCTGGAATGTATGACCTCGATCTATTCAACATGATTAATGCAAAGTTTGATTCACTTACAAATGTTTTGGCTAAAAAGATGGAAGATTTAAGTATGTTGGTTAGTTCATCATCATCATCTGGAAATTCACAACAAGTTGCTTATGCAGAAGAAACTACCAACTGTGGAGTAGACTATGGAGAGCAAGCTGCATATGTTGGTAATTATGGAAACAAACAAATGAGGAATCCTTACTCTCAAACTTATAATCCAGCTTGAAGGAATCATCCCAACTTTTCATGGGGAAATCAGCAAAATCAAGTCCCAAATCAAAATCTTCAATCACAACAGCAACAAGGAATTCCATATCAGCAAAATAGGCAACCATTGTCTAATTGTCAGCAGAGAAACATGAATCCTCCACCAAAACAGCAAGAGCAAAGTTCCACCACAAAAGCTTTGTTACAACAGATTCTTGCCAACCAAACTAAGCATGATGAAGAGATGAGAGAGATGAAAGCAAGGCTAGAACAGATGCAAACACATAACAGAATGTTGGAAAATCAGATTACACAATAAGCATCTTCCTCAGGTACCAAGTCTTTTGGAAAACTTCCAAGTCAACCGAAAAACCTAAGAGAGCAGTGTCAAGCTATTACTTTAAGAAGTGGGAAGGTTGTAAACAATGAGAAAGTGAAAAAAGTGAGAAGAGAGAAAATGAGAAAGAAATTGATGAGAGTGAAAAACAAGAAAGTGAGAAAGAAAGTGCAGAAAAAGGTAAAGAGAAAATTAAAGAGAAGGAAGAGAAGTATATACCTCCAGAGCCTTACAAACTACAACTTCCCTTTCCACAAAGATTTCAAAAAGCTAAGCTTGATAAGCAATTTGGGAAGTTCTTAGAGGTCTTGAAGAGGCTAAACATAAATGTGCCTTTCATTGATTCTCTTTCACAAATGCCCTCTTATGCAAAATTCTTAAAAAAAATTCTCTCAAACAAGAGGAAACTTGAAGACCATGAAACTATAGCTTTGACAGAAGAATGTAGTGCCATACTCCAGAAGAAACTTCCTCCTAAGCTTAAAGACCCTGGAAGTTTTTCAATTCCATGTCATATTGGAGAGTCGTGTTCTACAAAAGCTTTATGTGATCTAGGGGCTAGTGTTAGCCTTATGCCCCTCTCCATTTATGAGAAGCTCAATATGGGAGATCTTAAGCCAACCCACATTTCTCTTCAGTTAGCTGACAGATCAATTAAGTATCCTGAAGGGATTTTGGAGAATGTGCCTCTGAAGGTTGGGAAGTTCTATATACCTATTGACTTTGTCATCTTGGACATGGAAGAGGATTCCAATATCCCAATTATCTTGGGAAGGCCCTTTCTAGCTACAGCAGGAGCATTAATTGATGTTAAGGGAGAAAAATTAACTCTTAGAGTTGGTGAAGATCAATTGGTTTTCAATATTAATAACACCATGAAGAAGCATCATTCTGAAGCTGATACTTGTTTGAGAATTGATATCATTGATGAGCTGGTTGAAGAACACTTCAGAAAGAGATATCCATAAGATCCACTTGAAAATTGCTTGGTTCATGAAAAAAGCATAGACAATGACAACCCTAATGTGGCTCCATATGCTCAACATTTAGAGGATAGTCCACCATTTATTTCTGCTCCAGTTTTTCAACTCACACAAAAGGAAAAAGTTGAGTCTAAGCAACCATCATTCAAGGAAGAAGATGCACCTAAGGTAGAACTTAAGCAACTTCCTTCTCAGCTCAGGTATGAATTTATTGGCCCCAATAACACTTATCCAGTAATTGTAAATGCAAACTTGAGCACTTTAGAGGTTGATAAGCTGTTAAGAGTGTTGAGGCAATTTAGGAAAGTTTTAGGATATACCATAGATGACATTAAGGGAATAAGTCCACACTTTTGCATACACAGAATTATTTTGGAAGAAAATTGTAAGCCATTTATTGAACATCAGAGGAGGTTGAACCCAAATACGAAAGAAGTTGTTAAAAAGGAAATTTTGAAGTTGCTTGATGCAGGGATCATATATCCTATCTCAGACAGTACTTGGGTGAGTCCAGTACATGTTGTCCCTAAAAAAGGTGAATTGATAGTGGTAAAAAATGAAAATAACGAATTAATTTCCACCAGAACAGTGACTAGTTGGCGAATGTGCATAGATTACAAAAAATTAAATATTGCCACTAAAAAAGATCATTTTCCACTTCCCTTCATTGATCAAATGTTAGAAAGACTAGCTAGGCATTCTTATTTTTGCTATTTATATGGGTATTCGGGATTCTTCCAATTCCCTATCCATCCAAATGATCAAGAGAAAACCACTTTTACTTGTCCATATGGAACCTTTGCCTATAGGAGGATGCCATTTGGGTTGTGTAATGCACCAGCCACTTTTCAAAGGTGCATGATGGCGATCTTCTCAGATTTCATTGAAGATATAATGGAGGTTTTTATGGATGACTTTTCTGTTTATGGATCTTCATTTGACATATGCTTGGCTAACCTTTCTAAAGTTTTGCAACGATGTGCAGATACTGACCTTGTGTTAAACTAGGAAAAGTGTCATTTCATGGTTCAGGAAGGGATAGTGCTTGGACATTTGGTGTCTAACAGAGGAATAGAGGTTGATAAAGCCAAGGTTGAAGTGATAGAGAAGATGGCCCCTCCTACCAATGTCAAAGAAATTCAAAGTTTTTTTGGGCATGTAGGATTCTACAGACGCTTTATCAAGGATTTTTCTAAAATAGCTAAACCTTTGTCTAATTTGTTAAGTCATGACACACCATTTGTATTTGACTAAGAGTATTTGGATGCCTTTTGTAGGTTGAAGCAAGCTCTTATTACTGCACCAATCATGCAACTGCCTGATTGGAGTCTACCTTTTAAAATTATGTGTGATGCTAGCAATTATGCAATTGAAGTTGTTCTTGGTCAAAGAAAAGACAAAAGGGCTTATGCTATTTATTATGCTAGTAGAACACTGGATGAGGCTCAAATAAATTATGCAACAACTGAAAAGGAATTCTTAGCAATTGTCTTTGCATTGGAAAAGTTCAGACCTTACATTATTGACTCAAAGGTGGTTGTATTTTCAGATCATGCTTCTATTAGGTATTTACTCCGTAAAAAGGAGGCTAAACCTAGGCTCATTAGGTGGATTTTGATGCTACAAGAGTTTGATTTGGAAATTAGAGATATGAAGGGAGCTGAAAATGTAGTTGCGGATAATCTTCATAGATTGAAATTAGATGATGAAGGAATGGATGCAGTCCCTATTGATGAGTTTTTCTTTGATGAACAACTTTTCTCTCTTATTGCTAAACTACCTTGGTATGCAGACTTGGTGAATTATCTATCTTGTGGAGTTTTACTTATAGGAATGACATGGCAACAAAAGAAAAAGTTTTTGCATGAGGTAAAATTTTATAGATGGGATGATCCTTTACTCTTTAGGAGATGTTGTGATGGTTTAATAAGAAGATGTATTCCTGATGAGGAGATAGAGTGTTATGCATTATTGCCATGCTTTTGATTATGGAGGACACTTTAGAATCTCTAAAACAGCTAGTAAAATTCTTCAGGCTGGTTTCTTTTGGCCAAACCTTTTCAAGGATGTGAGGAAATTTGTGTTAGAATGTGATAAATGTCAAAGGAGTGGAATTTGTCAAAAAGAGATGAAATGCCCCTAAATGATATTCTTAAGGTGGAATTATTCGATGTATGGGGAATAGATTTTATGGGCCCATTTCCTCCTTCATATGATAATAAATACATTCTAGTTGGAGTCTACTATTTGTCAAAGTGGGTAAAAGCTATTGCAACTCCAACTAATGATGCTAAGGTGGTAGTGAAATTCTTGAAAAAATTTGTCTTGAGTAGATTTGGAGCTCCAAGGGCAATAATTAGTGATGAGGGTTCACATTTTTGTAATAAGCAATTTGAGAGCTTAATGAGGAAGTATGGTGTAGTGCACAAAATAGCTACCCCATACCATCCTCAAACTTCAGGACAAGTTGAAATTTCTAATAGGGAACTCAAATATATCTTGGAGAAAATAGTGAGCAATTCTCGGAAAGATTGGTCTATCAAACTAGATGATGCTTTATAGGCATATAGGACTGCTTACAAAACCCCTATAGGAACCACTCCCTTTAGGTTGGTGTATGGTAAATCTTGTCATTTACCTGTGGAGCTAGAGCATAGAGCATATTAAGCCATTCAAACATTGAATTTTGATCTCAAGCAAGCTGGTGAGAAGAGGCTATTGCAACTTAATGAGCTTGAAGAATTGAGGATGGATGCCTATGAAAATGCCCATATTTATAAAGAAAGAACTAAAATTTGGCATGATAAGCATCTCAGGAAAAAGGAATTTAAAGAAGGTGATTCAGTTTTGTTGTTCAACTCAAGATTGAAATTGTTCCCAGGAAAACTTAAATCAAGGTGGACTAGTCCATATAGAGTTTCTAAAGTTTTCCCTTATGGAGCAATTGAAATTTGGAGTGAAAAATCTAGGAATTTTAAGGTCAATGGGCATAGATTGAAGCATTACATAACTGGAGACCCAATAAAGGGAGTAAGCTGTTACAAGCTTTCTGACCCCACACCTCCTTTTTAGTGAAATGCATAAAGAGTCCAGCTAAAGACTATAAATTAGTGCTCTTGGGAGGCACCCCAAGTTCTTTTATTTTGCTTTTGTTGATTTACTTTTGTTTGCATTACTTTTGTTCTTGTCTTAAATCTCCCCAAATTCAATTTTTGACATTGTTGAATTTTGTCTTTTGTACTCTTAATATGATATTTTATCCATTAACTCTCCCAAGATTGGTTTATTTTTATTGCTTCCTGTGTAGGACCCCTTCCTGGCTTATGCAGAAAAAAATTTTTTAGCAAAAAGGGTCAGCTGCATATGTTATTTGCTTCTTTGTTGAGGTTGGGTGTGTATCTTTTATATATCTGTGCTTATCATGTTGATATGATGGTAAGTGGGTCATTTTAGTGGTTTTGAACTTAATTGGGTTGTGTGATTCAATGTGCATACGCTGCATTTTATTGGCATAACTTGGGGAGCCTATTTTCTTTTGTGGATAAGTGCAACTTTGTGTAGATATTTTATTGAGCTTTAATGTGCTAGAATGTTAATTTGTAGGATTTGAGTTGAAATGACATAATTCACAAATGTCTCTTATGCAGAACTTACTTCTACAAGCTTGTATGGTGCAATTGTGATGGATTCTGCATATATTGATGTGTTTTTTATGATAATTTCTCATGGTTTATGCTTCACAGGGTTACATTTCTTCATTCTCATGTATTTTTCAAACTTGCAAAACATTTTTTATTGTAATCTGAATCTTGTTGAAATGTGCATAAGTAACTGCATAACTTATGCAGCTTTCGGGTCTCACTTTGCCTTAATTTCCATTCCTGCCGAAACCTGCATAAGGGCATGCATAACTTATGCAATCCTGCATAACCAAATTTTTACCATTTCATTTTTTGCCGAAATCTGTATAAGGGCATGCACAACTTATGCAATTTTGCACCGCCATAATTTTTGCCATTTTCGTTTCTTGCCGAAATTTGCATAAGGGTGTGCATAACTTATGCACACTTGCATAACTTCAAATCCTGAAATTTTCATTTCTGTCGAATTCTGCATAACCAAGTACATAGCTTATGCACTATTGCATAACTAAATTTACTGGGATTTCTTTTCTGCCGAAACTTGCATAAGTATGTGCATAAGTTATGCACTTTTGCACAACTAACTTTTCATAATCCCCATTTCTGCTGAAACTTGCATAAGCACCTGCATAAGTTATGCACACCCATTTTCCCCTTATGCAAAAATTCACATGTCCTGTGCAAATCAAAATTTTCAGCACACTCCACTCTCCCACCTCCCACTTCCCGTCATTACTGTTCACAACCACCCTCCTTCTCATTTTTCTCGGCATCAATCCCTCACCCCCTACCTTTTCGCCGACCAATACCCTAACTTCCCCTCTATCTCTTTTATTTTCTTCTTCCCTCCTCCATTCCTACCATCATTGACCACCACCATGGAAATGCCTCCCCCTTCCCCTCAAGGCTCTCCTCTCCAAGTCACACCCCTTGTAATGCAAGCCCTTAATCCTGATTCTCCTCCACAACAAACCCCTCCACCTCCTCCTACATCCACCTATAAAAGGAGAATCCGGTCTAAATCAACCCGACCCATGGCATCTGCACCACCTCCCACAAAATGCAAGGACCCTCCTGCTACTCCACTTTCTGAGCCTACACCCAAAAACCCCAGAACTTCGGCTTCCACACGACAATGGGTCAGTGCTTCTACCTCTACCCCACAAGCCAAATCTCCCTCCTCTAGCAAGAAGCAACCTTCAGCAGCGGCAACACAGGTATCCAAATTACCTTGGCCTCTTCTTGATCCAACCCATAAGGCAACTTTTAAGAGGCTAAAGGACAGAAAAGTGCAACCCACTAGGTACATTTCTGCAGATGCCCTCCAATCTGTTGGTTTATTTGATAATGTTGTTGCCTACCTTGATGGTCTAGGTTGGATGGAATTTGTGCATAAACAAGAATTAGTTTATCCAGCCCTAGTTTTGGAATTTATTTCCTCATTTTCTGCTACTTTGAAATTGCATGAGATAGATTACAAGCCAACTATGAAATTTAGGTGCTTGGGGCAAAATAGAGAGCTATCATTAGACCAATTTCACAGTATCTTTGGGTTTGCTATTGATGGATTGTTTAGGGTTCCATATACAGGCATAGAGGTAGCAAATAAAGGTGTTTGGAATACTGTTCAATTCTGGAGAAAAATTACAAACCAATCTCAGGGTTTTTATGTTGGTATATCCAAGACCTCCCAAATAATAAACCCAGCACTTAGATTTATCCATAGGCTTATTACTAGCACTATCTTGGGCTGAGGAACTAGTTCTGGTGTTGTTGGAAAATCTGAGTTGTTCATGCTATGGTGTGCTTTTCACAAAATCAAAATATCTCCTGGTTACTTCTTCTGTGAATATGTGTTGTACATTGCTACCAAATTTGTAGGTGATATATTCATGGGTTGGGCTCATAACTGTTATAGCTAAACATTTTGGTTTTGATCTGGAAGAGCATCCTCTACCAGCACTTTCAGACACTCTATATTTTGATGCTACTCACTTATACAAGACTGGATTCAGTTTGCCACCATCTGACACTGCACAACCAGAGTGCATACGTAACCATCTGCACAACCAGAGGCACACTGCACCAAGATCAACGACCTTCTCACGAACTCGCACCACCTACTCAATGCACAGGATACCCAGTAGACCGCATAGCCAACACCATCTGCAGTTGGACCCTCTTCCTCCGCAGCACCTCCTCCCTTCAACACTAAAGCCTTATTCACTTATCTTGAGAGGCTTAGTGATGATGTATATTTTGTGGATAGGAAGCTTGAATCTGGGTTTGATACCCTTAAGGATCGTCATGATCAACTCTTTGATCTTATTATAGGGACCATAGACAAGCAGAAAGAATTGAAAGAAATGATGAAGCAGCTCATGGCTTTTCTGGGTATGCCACCTCCACCTCCAGAACCACCCCTTCAGTAGCAGCCAGCTCCATCCAGTCCTCTAGCTGCACCTTTCGACAAGGGCAAGACCATAGAAATAGATTAGTTTTTTATCTTGCTCTTGTTCAACCCCTAGGAACTTTTCTTTTTTTTAGATGTGCTGGAACAATTTTAGTCTGTCTTGAATTCTGTTTTCTTGAAATACAATTGGATGGCTATTCCATTGGTTTTTCATTGCTTCTCATTGCCTTTGCTGCCCCTTTATGCATACTTGTCAATACATTGTATATATTTACATACATCTGCTGGTGTTTTCAAGTTTTTCCTTGATATGCATACTTATCAATACATTGTATATATTTACATACCTCTGCTGGTGTTTTCAAGTTTTTCCTTAATATATCATTATGCTGCAGCTTTTCAATATACTGCTCAGGCTGTGAAACTACTTATGCAAATGTTCTGCATAGCCTGTGCAGTCTCTTATGCAACTCATGCCATACTGTACAACTTATGCACTCTCCTTATGCACCTGTTCTGCAAAACATTTATTCTGCATAACTTGTGCAGCTTTCTTATATATCACCATCATCTTTTAAATTCACATTTTAGATGATAAAACACTGCTCTATACTAGGTAACTCTTTCTTTTTGCTTTTAAATTTAACTATTCCTGGTTATTCCTCTTTGCTTTGAGTTTTCATGCTGCACTGCCTTAGACATTGAGGACAATGTCCAATTTTGAGTTTGGGGGTGTGCATTTTGATTTTTGCTACATTTTTCACATTTTGAGTATAGGAACATCTCATCCCATTCCATTTATATATATATTGTAAATATTTTACATACACATCCATACATACATATACATAACACATTCACATACACATTATACATCACTTAGAAATTATACACATTGCACACAAATAGATTTCTTCCATTTAGTTAATACATTGCTCATTTTTAGGAATCATGCATCATGAAATAAAATCTTTTGCCAAATCCCTTGAGTAATGAGAAGTTATCTATGAGAGTGATTTGACTTACCTTAAGTTGGGTTTGTGGATTGAAAGTTTCCTAAGAGGTGCAAAGTTTTGAGGTGTGTATCCCTTGCCTATATCTTCTTAGCCAAAAAGCCACCTAACTAGTCCTTTAGAGATTGGAGTGTTTAGAGGGAGTTATGGGATAAAAGGTAGTCAAGTGATGTCTCACCAATCCTAGAACAAATTTTCTAAACCTTTCGAGGCGAAATACCAGCTTGTACTTGAAAAGGGAGATGATTAGCCATTCTTTGATTTAAACCTTTTCATTTTAAATCTTTGGCCTTTTTCCCAATTAAAACTAACTCTTGTAAACCCCTTTGAGCCTTCATATTCCAAATTTTTCTTGAAACCCTTATTGCCACCTAGCCAATGAACCAAACACTCCAACCCTTTTCATGAGAATAATTATTTATAATATTAGGTACACTATAATAATAATAATAATAATAATAATAATAATAATAATAATAATAATAATAATAATAATAATAATAATAATAAAAGATATAATGAAAGGGAGAAGAAATGTTTGTCATCTTGTAAAAGTGCTGGTATATGTGCTTTTCACTATTGTCATTCAAATTGAAAGAAATCCACCCAAAATAATTAAAGGAAATGAGTCTGGGGGTGGCATTCTTAGGGACAATCATCAAGTGAAAATATAAGATACAAGTTTAAAGTATCAAGGTGTCCCTCCATTTTATGTATTTTGTAAAATATGCTAGCACTTGAAAAAAATTCTCATTGTATATCTCTCTCCTCTTTATATATATATATAAAAAAGAAGTGTACTTTATGTTTTCAAGATTGAAAATATTCTCATGCTTTGAATCCCTTTTATCTTTTTCCTTCTTAACCTCATTTCGAACCCCATAACCCCATTACATCCCTAAAAGATCTTTGATCTCTTTATAGTACTTGCTACATTAGTGGAGATAGGAGTAGGGAGTTTGCCTATGGGATTGGAAATTTATTCATTCACTCATTAAATTCCATCATTCTATATAGAGACACTTTGGCTATTGATTGTTCTAGAATTCCTTTTGAGCATGACTTTCTCTTTTGATTGGTTGGTTTGGGAATTTTGGATGATAATTGACTTGATGGCTAAGCGGTGAAAGCTTGGATAAGCATTAGATTCTTTGCATCTTGAAGGATGGGTATATGGATTGTTGGTATGACTAAAGATATATTAAGTTACTTTAATAGGTGATTTTCATAACCCTTTGGACAAAGCACCCCTAAAAAAATTTGCATAATATTTTAAAGTTTGCTTGAGGACAAGCGAAGATTTGAGTTTGGGGGTATTTGATACATGCATTTTGCATAGTCATTTAGGTTTAATTTCATGGCCATTTTATTTATTTGTTAGTCACTTTTAGCTAATTTTATTAGTTATTTAGATAGTTTTTCATGATTGTCAATTTTTGGATTAATTTATAATTTTACTTTGTTTTGTAGGAAAAATGGTGTTTTTGAGGGACTAAAAAAGAAATTTTGCCAATAAGGAGTGATTTCTACAGCCAAAGATATCAAAAACAAGTTTGAAAGTTGTAGTATGCAGTGACCAAATTGTGTATAACTTGCCGCATAAGTTGTGCAGTTCTGCACAGGGAGAAGAAGTAATTTTTTCTTTTTTGCCGAAATCTGCATAAGTAAACTTATTCCTTACTTATGCAGCTTCACATAGAGGGCCCAAAAACCTGCCGAAAACTACATAAGGGACTGCATAACTTATGCAGTTTCATAGAGTCTCTAAAACTTGAAGAAACTGCATAATCAACCTGCATAGCTTATGCAACATCACGGGAAGCACCTAAAACCACTAATTTTGTATGGAATCTGCATAAGAAACTTGAACAACTTGTGCAACTTTTCATAATGAGCTGGCAGAAGATTCCCTCATGTAAACTTCACCTCGAACACACCATTTTAGGGCTACTTTTCAGAAAGATATAAATATGTCTTTATCTCATTTTAGAAAGAGGAGGAGGAGACAAAAAGAGCAACAGCAGGGGAAGAGTCAGAAAACAGAGCAAAAATGTCAACTCTCTATTTCTAGACCAAATTTGGAGTTTTTTCCTTTCTTCCCTATTTCCTACCTTTCTTGTATTGGGTTTCTTAGTTCTTAGCTTAGATTTAAGATTTATTTCCATGTTAACTCAGAATTTCTTGTAAATATTATGGATAGTGAGTAGTTTTCATTAGATTTTGGAGTTGGGATGTAATATTTGAGATATTTTGTAGATTTTGATTGGGTAATCCATATTTTGTGATTTTAATGAAGTTTTATTAATTTCTTGTGTGCTCCATGACATGCTTAGTGTAGGATCCCATTAAGTATTGTTCTTAATCCATGGTTGAAGCACTGAAATGAGAAAACCTTGTGATAAATAAAAAGAAATTGAACTTAATTAACTTAGATCTAGAAATAGACTAAGGATTAAGAGAATTTACAGATTAATTAAGGAACTTAATGGGTCTTGATTAATTTTAACTCCATGAAAGTAGGATTAGATTGATTAAGGCACTCTTTGTCCCATTCGAAAGAGTATTCAAAGAATTTAAGAATTAATCTCCTTAAAACCCGTAAATTCCATAAGATTGGATAACCAATTTAAAAATCCCAAAATAGCTTGAATATGAACTCCCAAACTCCGGAATCGCCCCTTTTATCATTTTTAATTTCTAATTGAATTTAATTGCTTGTCATTTTAAATCTTGCCATATTTCAATTTGCTTATTTTAATTTGTCACAATTTTAGTTGAATCATTACATTGTTGAATAGATTATTAATTTTGCATATATAGATTTCATACTTCAATATCTATCAATTTATTGCTTTAATTTCAAAAATAGTTCAAATTATAGTCAATTTTTATATCAAAAATTCGATCATTAACATAACTCCTCGTGGGAACGATATCTTTTCTATATTACTTGTACGACCCGTGCACTTGCGGTTGGTTAACATCATATATATATATATCCAAGTCTTAATCTGATACGTCCATTAAATATCCTTATATAATTAGAATTATGATGTACTTTAATTAGAGTAATCATTGTATAATTAAGATTTGTATTAATTAAAATAAATATCAATTAATATTGGGCCACATTAAAGGAATTAATTTTGACCCATATATAATATTAATTACTAGACAAAATCTTACATTCTCCCATTTGGCACAATAATTAAGTGATATAAACTTTAATAACATAAACATTAGGTGCGCATAAAATAAACAAATCATTTCCATAATGTACTTCATAATTACCTTCCTATAACAAATTACTAACTATGGGTTATGGCGATTGTACATTATTTAATCACATACTTCCTTCCATATACGACAATACTAGCAACTTTACCATAGTAGGTACATAATGGATATATGTTTATCATATCATGGTCCACAATAATGTCTCAAAAGACTTTTTCTATTATCATTCACTCAAAATATTATGTGTACACAATCATGAGAAATAGGAAATACTTTAATATATATCAGAAACACATCAATGAGCTCAGAGTGTCAAAGCTAATACATCATTAATTAATACAACCAAGACCCATTCTAAGCACATGTTCTTTAAATGTCTTAGGTTGTAAGCCTTTAGTCAATGGATCTGCAATCATGAGATCAATATTAATGTGCTCAATAGACACTCTTCGTTTCTGAACTTCCTCCTTAACGGCAAAATACTTTAATTCCATATGTTTGGCACCCTTTGAATATTTGTCGTTCTTGAAGAAAATACTGCTACTGAATTATCACAATACATTCTCAGCAGCTTGCTAATGGTGTCGACTACCCCAAGTCCTGAGATAAAGTTCCGCATCCTTAATGCATGAATTATAACTTGAAAACATGTCATAAATTTTGCTTTTATAATGGATGAAAAAATGACAGACTATTTTTTAGCATTTTTTCATAATACTGTTCCTTCAACTAATAAGAACAAGTAGCTGAAATAAACTTTTATTGTCAACACATCCAGTTAAATCTGAATTTGAATATCCAATCACTTATAAATGATTAGATATCCTGCAAGGGAGAATGAAATTTTTAGTTCATTACAGGTATCATAAAACTTTCTTTGCAGCTTTCTAGTTATCAATTCCACTATAAAGAATTGTACAGGTTTAAGCATACATCAAATTTTCCACAATTGAAGCATAAGGAATTAATTCCATTTCTTTATGTTCCATATCATTCTTTGGACATTGATTGAGACTGAATTTGTCCCCTTTTTGTATGGGAACAATTCCTGCTAAACATTTATGCATATTAAATCTCTCTAGAATTCTATCAATATAGGTTTTCTAAAACAATCCCAACAGTACTTGTGATCTATTGCAGAATATTTCTATCCTAATCACAAAAGATGCCTTTCCCATATCTTTCATTTCAAAATTCATTGAGAGAAAATCTTTAGTCTCACGTAATATGCCCAAATCATTTGCAGCAAACAATATATCATCAACATACAGAATTAAGAAATAAACATACTCCCACTGATCTTAAGATATATATACATCAATTAATGAATTCTTCTTTAAATCAAAAGACTTTATGGTATTATTAAACTTAATATACCACTAGTGAGAAGCTTACTTAAGTATGTATATTGATTTCTTAAGTTTACACATCACATGGCCTTTTCCTTCAACTGAGAAACCTTTAGGTTAGTCCATATAAACTTCTTCTTCAAGTTCTTCATTTAGAAAGGCTGTTTTCACATCTATTTGGTGCAACTCTAAGTCATAATGAGCCAACAATGTCATGATAATTCTTAATGGGTCTTTCTTTGAGACTAGTGAAAATGTTTCTTTATAGTCAACACCATCCTTTTGAGTATAACCCTTGGCAACAAGTCTTACTTTATATCGTTTGATTTTGCCATTCGAGTCGCTCTTGGTCTTAAAGACACATTTAGACCCAACTCGTTTAGATCCTTTAGGCAATTTGATGAGATCCCACACTTTGTTTTGTTCCATAGATTTTAACTCATCTTTCATTTCATCTAACCACTTATCAGACTCATTACTTTCTATAGCCTGTGAAAAGAAAACTGGATCTTTATTAATTCCTATATCAAAATATGACTCTTGCAAGTAAACCACGTAATCATCAGCAATTGCCGATCTCCTTTCTCTTTGAGATCTTCTTAACAGTATTTCTTATGGTGCACCTTCATTAGCTCTTTGTGGGTTAGCTTCTTCAGAATGTGTTTCATCATTATGTTGTGTAGCATTGTTAGGTCCTTCAACAACTGCTGGAACAACATGTAGAGTTAGAGCGGATATTGGAACTTTAATAGGCACATGAAAATCAATTTCATTTTCTTGTATATCCACATCCTGTCTCTCAACACTCCCACTAACTTCACCATTTTCAAGGAATCTTACATTACAAGTTTCCACAATTCTTGGACTATGGTTTGGAACATAAAACCTATATCCTTTAGATTTCTCTGGATAACTAATAAAGTATCCACTTATCGTTCAAGAATCTAATTTCTTTTTATGTGGATTATAAATTCTTGCTTTCGCTCGATAACCCCAAACATGAAGGTGCCTTAAACTAGGTTTCCTTCCAGTCTATAATTCATAAGGTATTTTTGAGACTGCCTTACTAAGAATCCTATTTAACAAGTATACAGCGGTTTTAAGTGCATACAATCACAAAGATATAGGTAAAGAAGAGTTACTCATCATACTCCTAACCATATCCATTAAGTTTGATTTCGCCTTTCCGCCACCCCATTTTGTTAAGGAGTACCTGACATAGTATACTGTGTACATATGCTATGACTTTCTAAGAACTTTGCAAATGGACCAGGACATTATTCCATTTCAGTGTATTTTCCATAGTATTTACCACCTCTATCTAACCTTAATATTTTCACTTTTCTACCTAATTGCCTCTCAACCTCATTTATGTATACTTCAAGTGCATTTATTGATTGAGATTTTTCATTAAGCAAATAAATATGTTCATAATGTGAAAATTCATTAATAAAGGTAATAAAGTACTTTTCTTCACCAAAAGATAGAGTATCAAATGGCCTACATATATCAATGTGTATAATTTCAAGAAGCTTACTGCTTCTTGTGACTTCTTTCTTATTGTGTTTAGTTTACTTTCTCTTAATGCAATCTACACACATCAAGATCAATAATATCTAAACTCAGTAGAATCTCATTCTTTATTGACCTTTTCTAATCTTTCTTTGGATATGTGACCCAAATGCTTATGCCATAAGAAAACAGAATTCTCATTCAGTCTACTATGCTTAATTCCAATATTGCTATAAGTGACAGGCAAAGATTCAACAAAATTATCATCAAGTTTCAGTATATATAGATCATCAGTAAAAATTCCAAAAACAATAATGGAATTATCATTATTATTAAATAAACTGAAACATCCATGCTCAAACTTAACATTGATCCTAAATTCATCAAGTTTTAAGATACAATGACATTCCTAAAAATTGAAAGCACATAGAAGGTTTTTAATAAGTCTAGTTGATAGCCATTGTCTTAGACCAAACGGTAAGTCTCTATGCCTTCAATTGGGGCCTTCATATGGTTCCCCATAAATAGGAAGTCTTAGTTGGGTTTTCGGTTTGGACCATAAGGAATTCTTTCATCACATTGGAGACATAAATAGTAGCATCAAAATCAAGCCACCAAGTATTATTAGGAACTTCAAATAAGTTTGATTTGAAATATACATAAGTATAAAGATTACCTTTCTTTTCAAATCTAGCTTTATTTTTCAGGCAATCTTTTTGATAGTGTCCTACTTTCTTACAGAAGCGACACTTATCTGCCATTTGTTCCCTTTTTGTAGTTTGAGAAGCATTTGGAGATCCTTTCTTTTTCTTCTTAAACTTGTTGGCTTTTGGTTTAAGTCCTTTACCAGCTCCTTGACCCATAATGTTGATAGAATGAATCCCTTGATTCTCTAATCTCGTTTCCTCCTGAACTAGCTTACTGGCCAATTCATTAACATTCCACTTATCCTTAATAGTGTTGTAATTGATTTGAAATGGCCCATATTCAGGAGGTAGTGAGTTCAGAATGAACTGCACTAAGAAGGAATCATCCACCGCCATCCCTAAGGTCTTTAGCCTTGCTGCAATATCACTCATCTCTATAATGTGCTCATGCATACTCTTCGACCCATTATACTTCATGGTTGTGAGTTGTGCCATTAGAGTACCAGCGAGTGACTTGTCTGCAGAACGAAATTGTTCTTCCACAAAATTAAGGTATTTTTTTGCATTTTCAGTTTGTGAAATTATTGTCTTAATGTTGTTGGCAATAGTCATTCGCAGAAACATAAGGCTTAATCTGTTTGACCGTTCCCATTGCTTATGGTACAACTTCTCTTCTTCACTGCTTGTATCTTTAATGGTAGTGGGTTTGTCTTCCAATAATGCTAAGTCAAGTTCCAAGACGCCTAAATGGAACTTAACTTGCTCACACCATTCAGAGAAGTTTAGCCCATTGAATACAATAACAGATGAAGCTTGCGAATGAAGAGTAATAGCTGCAAATATTATACAAATACTCAAATTAAAATAGGTTCAGACAATTCAAACAATTAGAGTATACTATAGTTCTCCTTTGGGTAGATACTATAATATACTTTCCTAAATTAAATGCCTTTAAACTTAATTGAACAATAATTAACTTACATCAAATATACATGTTGTCTTTGGACATCCAATATATATTTAATAAAATATTATTGTTTTCATAATTCTCACTATCATAGAATAATTGATTTACCTTTGGGTAAAATCCTTAAATTTTGATGACTAGTGGGTATCAATTAATCCTTTTTCATCATAGGCATTTATTAGTATGGATAATTGATAATTTTTATATACATGCAAACATCATTCATAGTTCGGCCACTTTGGTGACTAACAAACTATTATTTTTATTTTATTTTAATTAGGCCACTTTGATGACTAACAAACTAAAACAAATATCATAAGGCATGCATATAAATTATATATCTTAATAAACCTAATATTTATTCATTCATTATGTTTAATTACAATTCTTAACTAAATTGAGTAAATAACATAATTTAAGGCATAAAATCTTAATTGGGTATTGCAACCCTCATTATCATTTTTTTTATTTTCATTATGATTATTTAATATTTTTCGGAGGAACTTGTTCCCGATTTGAACTTTCAATGGCCATCTAAAGAAAAATTCGGCCAAGTTAATTTCTTTCTAAATGGGGAATCAAGTTTCCAATATGTTTCATCGTACTGTGCTTGGCCAAATTAAATTTTGCCAAAGCATTTTTTTTTTAATTCTTTTCGGGAACACTCGTTCTCAATTCCATTTAATTTATAAACATGTTTTTCAACATGTTGACCCTCCATGGCCGAATCCAATGAGTTTTGGCCAAACTTAATTTAATTTTTTTTAATTATTAAACATTAATTTTTAATCCTTAAATCTTTAGAATTGATACTTTAGTTCTACTTAAATCTAATATCAAGAGTATTAATATTATGTTCATCATAAATTTAATGGAGAAATTTAATTGTTCAAAACTAAAAGCTCTGATACCACATGTAAAATAAATCTGAATAGATCATAATAATCATAAACATAATGTGAATCATAAACATAAGATTCAACCATCACTCTAATAATGGATCTTGAACAAATAAATTCTCACAGATCTAGAAAGCATACCTAATGCGGAGTTTAATTGAGTCATGCTAATAATTGAGAGAGACCCTTTGATTTAATAAACTGATTTCTCCCTCTTGACCCTTCTTTATTCACACACAAGAATTTAGCGATGGAAGACTTTCTTGAAATGACCCTATTATCTCTGACTTTATGAAAGAGAATGTGCGTGACTTTATAAGTAAAGAGAGGACCAGGTTATATATATATATATATATATATATATATATATATATATATATATATATATCCAAAACTTAATCTGATATGTCCATTAAGTATCCTTACATAATTAAAATTATAATTTACTTTAATTAGAATAATTATTATACAATTAGGATTTGTATTGATTAAAATAAATATCAATTAATATTGGATCACATTAAAAGAATTGATTTTAGCCCATATGTAATATTAATTACTTGACAAAATCTTACAAATTAGGCTGATTTTACAAGAAACAAACAATGAAATCTAATTCCATTCAAAATCTTAACCCTAAGAAACTTGCCTCGATTAGAATTCATAAGCATTATAATCATGTGAAGCATATCAGCGGCTATGAACTGGAAATGCATGGCGTAAGCATTGTTGGTGAATATGAAACGAAAAGACAATAGCGGCACAAAAAATATTAAGGGTGTTAGCTTCCGATTTTGATAGGTTCCAGCTACGATTCTGATAGGTTCCAGCTAAGAACCACAACCAAACCTTCCTTTTTTGACTTTTAAAACCAGATTTGGGACCAAGCTTCAGTTCTTGTTCCAATTTAATTCGGCTGTAAATGATTCTAATTCTAGTCTTGGTTCTACTTTTATTTCAAAATTGGTTCTAATTTCATTTTAAATTTTGATTTTTATAGTTAAAATTACAATATTTTTATATTTATTTTAAAATAAAAAATATAATATTAAATTTTTAATATGAAAATAATAATAAAAATAATAATATTACCTTTAAAATAATAATATTAATAAAAAAATATATTATTAATAAAAATATTATATTATGTTTTACATATTTTTTAATTACATAATCTCTAATTAAAAGATATATATATATATATATATATATATATATATATATATATATATATAACGTAGAGAGGAATCACCACCGTTAAACGATGTACATATCTCTCCAGTTAATCATGATTAATTATTCTTCTTTCCCTCTATATCCCTTCAAAAAGTAAATTCAAGGGAAGAAGAATAAGGGCAAAATGGGGAGAAAAGAAGGAAAAAATCGTTAATTAACAACGACTCCGCTGAAAGCTACTACATATGCAGTGGTTAATGTTCATTTTTCTTGTTCATAGTTTAATTACACGTGGCGGTTGTCATGTGGGTATGGGGTTTTGTAGTGACCTGGACATTGCGTTATCCTGCCTGTGAAAAAAATTCTCCTATCCAAGTGGAAAAGCTGTAATAAAAAGGCAATCGACAGTGATTGTATCACAACAACAATGATTTTTACCCTGTTCTTTTACACACATGGCACATATAGAGAACAAGAATAGGAATCGTGATTAGCTGAGGAAGGAAACTTTTTTGGCTTTTCGATTTTTTTTAATATTAAATTTATTATTTTAATAATTATAATTTATAGATACTAATATGTAGATAGGAATATCAATGAGATGAGTTTTTATAAATTTTTGATTTGATTGAACTATAATAAAATAGTTTTAAATAGTATATCATTATATTTGAGATGAGTTTAAGTTAAAAAAAAGAATACTCATAATAAATTTGTGTTATACGTGTTAAGTATGCGTTATATGAATTTATTTATATAAATACATAATTAAATATATAATATATATTTTTTATAATAATATTTATATATTTTTTATATAAAATGAAATTTAAATATTGTATGAAATTATTAAATTTTTAAAATATAAATTATTAATTAAAATAAATTTTTATTTAGATTATTAATTAAAATCTATAATATTAAACAGATTGAGGTTATTTTTTAGATAACAATAATTGAATTTAAAATGGGTTCAGATTTTCAGAATATTAATCATGTTCAAATTCGAGCAGAATAATTTTCTTATATACTCTAGACGTTGCTATTCCTATACGTAGATTTTATTAAATCTCAAAAATTAAATTATAATTTTCTTTAATTTATTTTAAACTTTTAATTAAGTTAATTGATAAATAATTCTACGTGCCCTTCATTTTAAAACACTAACTTTTAAAATTTTATTTCAATTAAATAATTTAATTCAAACATAAATTAGTTTATTTGTCCTCTTTAATTTAAAAAAAAAATTTTTTTAAAACATAATTTAAATTAAATAATTAAATTCAAATCTCAAGGATTATAATTATAATCATAGTTTATTTTAAACGAAATAAATCAATTTTTAAATATTGATGGCAACTTATGACAAAGAAAAAAAAATATTAATGGCAGCTACGTCACTAAACCATAATAGAAAATTAAATCCTTAAATAACCTCAATTAGGGTTTAAGGTTTGCCATTAATGTTTATAATTAATTTATTTTATTTTAAATCAAATTAAAATTATAATTATAGTCCTAATTGAATTGAGACTTAAATTTAATTGTTTAACTAAAATTATATTTTAAAAATTATTCTTTAAATTAAAGTGAGCAAGTAAATTAATTGGTATTTGAATTAAATTATTTTATTGAAATAAAATTGTTTATCTGTCATTTTTTAAAAATGTAATTTACTCACAATTATCTGACATTTTGAGAAAATTAAAGCATATTAAATAATCTTTTTAATTTTATTTCTATATTTATTGAATACAATAATTATTTTTATAATTTTCTAAAATTCATCTTGTCACCTCCTTAATTTAGTCAAATTAAAGAATATTTTTTACAATTTAAGCAATTTAATTGCTTCCTTAATCACCACACAAAAACATAAAATGATGTATAAAAGTGGATAAATGGGGTAATATTCTAAAATTAAAGGACAAAGAATTATTTACTCAATAAAATTTAATAAAATTTAAGTTAAGAGTAAATTATTATTTAATCCTTATATTTTAATAAAATTAATTAATTGATCCATATATTTAAAAAAAAAATATATTGTTTAGTTTGTGTATTTTACTTTCATTAAATTATTTAGTTCTTCTATCAATTTTTCTGTTAGTCAATACTAGTCAAACTACTAATTATTCTCTCTATTTTAATGAATCTAATTAGTTAATTCTCATATTTTAAAAAAATGCATTAGTTAATCTTTATAATTTTACTCTGTTAAATATTTAGTCCCATATTTATTTTTTACACCTAAACTACCTAATCCCCTCCCCTCTATTTCTTTTTTATCCTCTTTTATTTCTCTCTTTTCACGTTTCTTCTCATCTTCTCCTACAAACTGTATACACAAAGAAGTTAATCAATTTTCTTAAATTTTTAAATAATTAAAAAAATATTTTCCAAAAAAAAACGTAAAAATGATATCCAAAAAATTGAAAATTCAAAAAAAAATGTAAATTCAAATTTAGTATCAACATAGCAAAAATTTCATTTTTATTCAAAATATATTTTGTAAAAATATTATATTTTTCAAAATATAGAGACCAACTAATTAATTAGTTCCACTAAAATAAATAAACAAGATAATAGTGTTTTACAAAATATATAGAACAACAAATTAATTTCCTTAAAATAGAGAGAATAATTAATAGGTTGACTAGCATAGAATAACAAAAATTTTAATAAAGGGATTAAATAATTTAAATAAGTAAAATACAAGAACTAAATAATATATTTTTTAAAATATATCGAATAAATATTAAAAAAATTAATTCAAATTAATTTACTATTTATACACATAAAGGTTTGATGTTCAATTTAAGAGTTATAAGTTACTTTAGATTAAAATGTTAATTTTCAAAAAATTAATTTTATTTATTTAAATTTAAATTAAAATTCAAATTAATAGAGTCAATTTAAATAAATTATCTTCATATTAAGTCATATAAGTTATTGGATCAACTCTCAGTTTTAATTATCTTCATGTTGAGTCATATGTTAAAATTTTAGTTATATATTATTAGGTTTTTATTATGATCTATTATTTATTTGAAATAAAATTTTAAATTATTATTAACTAAAAACATAATTAATAAATTAAAAAAAAAGAGAAAGATTTGGGTGTTCTCCCACATCGTTAATAGAGGATGAAGCTAGTGCCTTGGCACATGCTAGCATGTGGGGCACAATTATTTTTTCTTTTTAGAAATCATCTAGTAATCAAAGTAAACTGGCGTAATTAGTTCAGATTTACACTAGGTAGATACATAAAGGGAGGTAAAGTGTTCCCTTTAAAATTTTAAAGGTGTTTCATATTCAATAATAAAATCTGAGATTACTGATTAAAAGAGAAGAAATCCCTACTATCCCATCACACCCCTTAGAGTGGTACAGTTAATTTTTTTAGTTTAAAATTGTAATTTGATTTTTTTTTAATTGTAATTTGATTTTTTTTTTACCTTTACAATTTTTTTTAACTCGTATGTTTTTAACTTTTTTTAATCAAAATTTTAAAAATAGTAAGTTTAATTTTAAATATAATTATTATTAATTTAAATATTTTATATTTCATATGCTAATACAAGTGATTCTATACGGTTTACAAATAAATATATAAATATAGTAATCATTTGTAATTTTAATTATTATAATTTTGAATACCATAAACACTTTATTGAGGAAACTATAAATATTTTCTGAAAATGCTATAAATATTTTCTTTTAAATGCTATATTATTTTTTAATAATTGATTACATTATCGTATAAGTAAAATTATAAATTGAAAATTAAAATTTATTTTAATTTGTATATGCGGACCACTTATAAGATTAAAAAAATAAAAAAATTGGTGGCACTTATTTTCAAAATAGAATCATGAAAAAAATACAAATATTTTGATGGTTGGATATTTCACTTTTACTATATAAATATATATAATTTTCTTTTTTAAGCAAAATATTCAAATTTTCTTTTTAAATTTTAATATATTTTTATATTTATCATCTGCAATATGCATTTTAAATTTCAAAAGAAAATTAAAAATGAAGAAAAAATTTTACACAATTATAATAAATTTAAATCTTAAATAATAAAACTTCAATGTAATATGAAACCTATATCTTTATTGATTGCAATAAAATCATTCCCACTAACAAATATATATAATAAATATTAGCACCACATCTAGAATCATTCTTATGATAAAATTTAATTCTATTCTATTAAAATAATTCATTTAAATGAATTTATAGGAAAATTTATATATCTAGAATACATTTTAAAATGATAAAATTCATCATAATTCTAAAATAATTGATAAGTAAAATAAATATATTTATTTTCATATTTTACCCTTATTCACAAAGAAAAATAAATATAACTTAAATAAGGATATGCTTTATATATTTAATAGAAAATTTTATTAAAATAGTTAAACTCTTGCAAGATCATGTTATTTTTAACATGAATTCATTTCTTTCAAAATGAATTTTTTCATTAAAAGAATTAAATTCTAACAATTTTAAACTTGATCAAATAGAATTTAATTCAATTGAATACTTTTGTTTTTAGACTTTTCAAAGACACAATGTAGATGATTGGAAAGAAAAATAAAAAATTATTTATTAAATTTATAAAATAATAAAATTACGATCAAATATCATTGTTAGAAATTCAACATTATTGAACTTTCATGTTCAGTATCCTTCCTAGAACCTTACAATCTGTTGACTGGTGGAACCAAACGAAGGCATCAAATCACATCAATGACTATTTGAAGAAGATAAAGTAATTAAATATAACAATAAATCAAAATAAGAATTAATAAAGTTACCAAAAAAATTATCAATTTTATATAATTTGACACTCAAAATTACAAGAAAATTATAAAATTGATCTTTATAAATTGATGTTATAAATATGTATATAATAATAAAATACATAAATTCATGTTTTTTTCACTATTAAAAAAGAAAAAAAAATAAATTTATTAATGTAAATTTTTTTTATAATAATAATTATTTTTATTTTTTAAATCGAGTGGGAATAAGGCAGGTAAAGCCATATTATTATAAATGTTATTAAAAAAAGAAATTTAAAAAAATTATTTTATTATTTTAATATTTTAATGATTAAAATTTATTAAATTTAATTTTAAATCATTTTTTAATACTCTTTAACTAGTATATTTGAAAAGTAATTTTCTCGGTAACAGTTTCGATAACAATACTAAAAATAGACTCTCAATTTCCTTATCAACTAAAATTGTGCGCAAAAGCAGAAATTTAGTTTAGAGAACTCAATCAAAATATATAATTTGTTAATAAATTATTTACTTAAATTTTAATTAAAGAAATTGATTGATAATTCTATAATAGTTAATTGATAGAATCGTTTCATAATTATTAAATAAAAAATATTAATAAATACAATAATAAAAATAAACGCTTTAAATTTTTTTAAAATTGATTTACTAAAAATTAAATGGAATTGTTATTAATTTAAAAATATAATGAATGATTAATATCATGAATTACTAAACCTAAAGTATATTGTGGTCTAATATTAAAAAATTCATTTAATTTATCTTAAATCTATTTTTTAAAAAATTATAAAAAGTAAATTCAATGAAAATTATAGATTAAATTAAATAAATGACATGGTTTAATTTCTAATAGTATGAAAGAAAAAAAATTTTCTAATTTGAGTATGAGGATATTTCAGTAAAAAAAAATTTTCAAAATAGCAATGAGATTAGAAGAAGAAAACTATTAATATTTTAAATTAATTAAAAAAATGATTAGAGAATTATGTTAGACTTATTAACCATTAATTATTATAAAATTTTTGTAGCCATTAAATTTAATATTTAATTTTTATATACATATAAATAAAATAATTATATATTATAAATTATTTGATGTAGCAAGTGTTTCAAAACTAATATATAAAAAAGAAAAGGATTAATATAGTATTTAGTATTTTCAAATAATATATAATTATATAATTTTGTAGTTAGACTAACTTGATTTCATTTAAAGAGATTTAAACATCATCCCATATCGTCTAAATATAAGAAATCAAAAGGATTAATATATATGTTAAAAAAAAGAGAAAAGGATTAATACAAATCGCTTTAAAATAAGCCAAGTTAACAAGAGTATTTACCATGGAAAGTGGTTCAATCCCTTTTAACTACTTTTTCCAAGTTAAATAGGATTGAGAACCAAAACCTGAAAAATGATATTTTGGAGGTTTGGGTTTGAGAGGCTTGGTTTTGACCCAAACCTCTCAAAATATCACTTTCATTGAAAAATATCACTTTCAATGAAATATTGAGGCATACAAAATATCACTTTCAAGTTGAGATGTCTGGATTTGAAAGACAATCTTTCAAAGTAACTTTCCATGGAAAATTAACTTGAGCTCTTGCCAACCCTTGTATATATATTTATATCAAAAGCTTTATGCAAATGCAAATCATTTCTCTCTGTACCTCAGAAGTAATACATCTAAATCTACCACAAACATCTTATATAGTTATTTGAGCAGCTTCAGGGCCTCCTTGGCAAGCCAAAAATGTGTGTAATAATCTCTTTCCTCTTTATTTAATTTCTCTTGCAATTTCATTTTCTGTTTTAACAGGTTAGACACTTCCCATTTTCCCTCTCTCCCAATATGTGTAACTTAGCCACTCATTTTCATCTTTTCGGTATAATTTGTTTTTCGATGGGTTATTCCTTGTAAGCATGTAATAAGGACAATTATCTTCCTTTTTTTAAAAAAAATAATTATTTTTTGTTTTTCCTTCTATAGATACTTAATTTTATAAATAATTTTTTTTAAGTTGTTTATTAAATTAATCATAGCATTTGCTTAAAATGATAATTATGTCACTAATCATTTTAATTTTATCAATTATATACATAATCTTTTCAGTTATTATCAATTATTACTAAAACTGAAAAAAAAAAATGCTAAAACTCTCAAATTAATACTATAACACATATTTTTAAAGCCAATAAATTTTGATTTTACATAACCCACTAGACACAACTACTTGTAATTCGTTTTAATTCATTTATAAGCTAATTTGAATCAAATTCAGATGTGCTTGAAATTTACTATATCGTCATACTTATATAAGAAAATCTTTTTAAAATGGTAATTTAATTTCTTTTTTTTTTAGTATGGAGATTGGACGAGTTCAACTCGAATCTAACTCTACTTGATAAACTACATGTCTTTAGCAGAACCAGGTTCGATAGTAACACAACATATTTAATATTAATATTTATGTGGCTTAGTGGTTAGAAGTTTTAAGCCACATTTTCTTGAATTAGATTCTCAACTCCATTTTTTTTTCTCCTTTTTATTAACTTAACTAATCTTAGCCATCCCTTCCATTTTAGATAATCTCAGCCGTTTAAATCTTAGTATATATTTATTTAAGCCTAACCCTACCCTCATCATCACACGAGTGCTCATCTCCTCCTCATTTCTAGCGATTATGGATGTCTTCCTTGCCACCACCTTTCAATATAATTTTTTTCTCCAGCAAACCTTTGTAGTCCCTTTTGATTTCTTCCCCATCTATAGATTTCTTTGATTTAAAGCCCCTTTATTTTTTTTATTTTTTATTTATGTAGCTCTCAATATCCTTTCCATCAACACCACTCCTCTCATATGCTTGTCCTTTCTCTCCTCATTGGCCAGCACTCTCCTCTGTGATTTTAGGAGTTCTTATGGCCCCAGTATCAGCAACAATTCTCCTTTTGCATAAGCAAGTCATAGGTAGCACAGAGGTCAACAATTCTCCTCTTATTTTTGGAAGTCATTTTCTCTTACTGGCCCAGATGGAAGAATCTTTTACATTTAAATCTATGCTACTTAATAGGTTCTATTAATTTGTTAGGTTTGTAATTGATGATATTGTATTTTGGCATTTAGCTAAATACAATAGATTTGTTCTTTTCTTTTTTTTTTTAGGCCTTTGCTGTAAATACATCAAATTTGTTATTATTAATTTTCCTTTATGCGTTTGCTGTAAATCTATGACTTGCGATACTTGAACCTTGATGTTGAATGTGATAAATGTGCCGTGAACCTTTCTGTTGCTTGCTTCTGTTTTCCTTTGGAAGATATAGACTTTGTTCATTGCTTTTGTTTCATCCCTATATATTACTCTTTGAACTAACTATTTTTAAACAACCTCCTCCTCCCTCTTCTTTTGTATATATATATAAAACAGGACATGTAATGAAATATTATCTACTCTTCAAATATTGGCTTCCCTCGAAAAACAACTATCTTGGGAAATGAAGATGTTGGTGATCACTCTAATCAACTATGCAATAGCAATGGCAATTGAACATGAACTCCAAACGCATCCCAACTCAAATTACAAAAAGTGTGCTGGAAATATTCGTCTCCTATTAGGTTATATGGCAATTGTGCTACTTGCTTTGATTCATGTTCTCACCTATGGTGTGTTACTTCTGAGTTTATGGGTCTACTTGGTTATACGAGTAGCACGCAACCCATATCAAGACTTATATCTCTTAATAGGCGAAGATTTGCAACACTTAAAGGAGTTAGCTGAAGATGCAATCCAAAGGCTATTTGGCAGGCAGGAGTAAGCCACAGAATCAATTGTCTAGTTAGGTATATCATTCTAGTAAACGTGATTTGTCTTTACAATTTTAGATCTCCATATAAAATGTATGATTTTAGCAATAACTTTAATGGTTTAAACATGATAGTTTAGTCCATATTAATGCATCTGAGTTGTGTAAATAATACTTGGCTGTAAAATTTTGAAAGGATTTTGATTGAAATTTTGAAATTTATTTATGTATTTCATGATTGAACATGTTAGAATAATTGTCTATTGCATTGTTAAATCTCCCTCTCATTTGTAATTTTTGATGCAAAGAGAGATTTTGATTCATGCGTTGTTTGTAGAGGAAGAGATAGAGAGAGGGAGAGAATTTTTCTTTTTTAATAGCACTAAGTGTAATTTTGAAATATTTTATTACAGTATCTAAGTTGTAGACATAATACAAATACTTATCTCCCTCATCACGGCAAAATACCCATCTCATTCCCAGTATGTGTTTGAAAATAGCATTGGCTATTGAACATATACTCAAAGCTTGTAAATCAAATTGTATTGATCTTAAGCAAATACCTCCACAACCATAAACACTCTGTTCAAGCTCACCTTAAATCAGAACTACATATTCCAGCAGACATGTCCCAATAAAGAAGAAATAGAGTAAATAAAATTGAGGAAACTTGAGGAAAAGAATCACCACTCACCATTGAGGTAAAAAAAAAAAATCCACAACCAATTTTACTACTCCAACATAATTAGAAGACACAGATGTAACACGTCAATAACACCTCAAACAAGTCTGTTCCAAAACCACAGGAATCAAAATTAAAAAAGAAAAAAAAGATCAACAACACCCAATGATAGAGCAAATCAAATTGCGGCATTAAAAAGACGAACCTGACCAAACCTAATCTCGTTTAAGAAAAATAACAATGTTAACTCATCCGATTCAGAATTCGTCAAACCTAGCTGCTTCCCAGTCTCCAACATAGCCGCTTCAGAATTTACATCCAAACCTGCATCATCTCGAGAAGTTTGGTCCTTTGCATGCTTAAGAATAACCCAATAGATGTCACTCTTGTCTGGTTGTTCAGTCACTCAATTTCCACATTCGGTTTGAGGGAGACATCAGTAGAACTACTTCCACCCTTTCGATTGGTCCTACCCACTTTAATTTGTTTCTTTCCCTTCTTGCCTCCCCTGTTTAATTTGGGTGAGAAATCTATCAAATTAAAGAGAAGCTTACCCTTGCCCCGCTGCTTGAGGATTCTAGAGGCTCAAGTTTTGAGGGAAAGCACACCCTGGTTTTTATCCGCTAAAATGGATGTTGGTAAGAGAGGCTCACCTGAAATTTCATGTCTAGATATTCTTCAGGATTTGGGCTGTTACGAGGGATGAGATCTGAGTTTTTATTATCTTGTAGAAGCCCGTTATATTGTAAAAGCTCGTTAGCCATGGGCTCCTTATAGTAGCCCAACCATTACTCTGTAACTCACAATCTTCCAAATTAAGGGGAGGTGGAAGAGAGAGAGCCTCATAATTGTTATGGCTCTCCAGAAGCTCAAGTAAGATACCAAGCAAGATATCGGGAGAGACACCATCATACTGGTTACAAATAGGATGAAGGCCATGCAGTAGCTCTCCACTCCTGGAAGCCTCAAAACTGTCTCCCGTTAATCCACTCCTGGAAGCCTCAAAACTGTCTCCCGTTAATAAGGAATCAGATAACTCGGCCTCACTCACTTGGTGACTTGGAATATCATATTCGTTCTTCTTGAGTATTGCCATTGATGAAATCTGTTTCAGGGAATGAACTCTCACTCGAGGAATTCATCATTGGTCACATAGGTGGAACTTTAGAGGTGATGAGAGCTTCACCACAATTGTCTTCAATAGCCGTCATAGAAAATTTAGAGTTTCCCACATCAATTGTTATGATTTTGTGAATCAAAATTCAGAGATGAGGTAGATATAAGCACTCTTGCAATATTTAGTCTATGCTTCCTAGATGTGCTTTTGTATGTAAAATCACCAAGAAAAGAGCAAATCCATGAAAAGAACTATGCGTGCCAAAGCAATAACGGTATTCTTTGCAATTTAATCTAAACAAACCGAGTGGTGGTGTGTTTTTCACTCCGAGGGCAGATTGACTTGAACCATTGGTTAACTAATCTTTGCCATTTCTAATGAAGTTCCACATTTCATCCTTACTCCCAAATGTGACAAGGATTGATTGAATAATAGTATGAACTCTTGTTGTCTGAAAACAAGATTGGATAGAAAGTACCATGGTCTAATGATGCAACGTCCCCCAGAGAGTTAGAAGTCGAGGGTTTTGCGTTAACAACAACCCCTCGCAAATAAAGCTCAATGCCATCCCTTACAACATTTTTTCCTTCCTTTCCTTCTCTATCGTTGTGGTTTTAGGCCTGTAGAAGAATTTTTATTCAGTTTTCTTGATCTCCAGACGCTTGGAGTTTCTTTGATACAGTGAAGGAAATGCTCTCAATTTGTAGAGGCCTATCGAAATGTTGTTCAGATACTTTAGAAACTCAGTGCTGCGAAAAGTTCTCTCTTTTAAATGACTCTCAATAGAAAATGTTTTAATTATACAGCAACAAAATTACATGATACAAAGACTTATATTGAGCCGGTTGGCAACAAAAACTAGCAAGTAATGTGATTGTTTGAACAAATTAGTCTTAAAACTTTTCGTCGACGTTACCTGCATATAAATTTTGGGATCTCTTTTCAACTTTTTAAATGATCTGATCTCAATAGTTTTATAATATAAAAATATTTACAAGTTTTAGATATCGATGCAGATTCAATATCTAATGAGTTGATTGATAAAAAAATATCCGTATAACCAACTCCAATTAATTTAAAATTAAAATTTAGTTATTAGTTATTTGTATTTATAGTTTGAGGTTGCTCTTGAATTTGTCCACATACTATTAGACTCCAACTCATTTTCTTTGTGATATAACTCTTCATAATCACTTAAGTTTTGGAATTCTTTATAGGGCTTGTATTTCTAACACCAATCAAAATTACTTGAGCTCTTTCAATAGACCAGGTCCACCCTATGAAAAATAAGGGTTGCAATAAAAAATTGTCTTGAAAATCTGGAAATTTGGGCTAGAGTTATAGCCTTACCAAATCCTTGTTAGGCTTTGGCTTATAATAGATGGGCATATTGGGAAAATTATTATTTAATTTTTTCCATTTTAAACAAATCTGACAACTTAGTTTTTTTTTTTTTTTAAATACATTAATTAGTTATTATATTTTTATTCTATCTACTCTTTAGTCCCATTTTTATAGTTTAAATCAAGTTTTCTGTTAGTTAATATATTTAAAAGAGAGTAATTACTATTACAAGAACTAAAACATTCAACACTTATAAAATAGAGTGAATGCATAGTTGTGTTTTTAAAATCACAAAGACTGAATATAATTCAGACTAATACCTAAAACGTTCAGAGGACTAAAAAGTAAACAAAACAAAAATATAGAGACTAATCCCAAAGACTGTTGTGTAAAATCTTTCGGTAGAAGGAAGCTAATTGAAAATCCTATTGTCTACGTGCTATGTGGCTTCTTTTTATAATATATTAGTTTAACTTTGCTTTGAACTTTAAACTCTTTAACTTTTTGCCATAATTGATTCAATAATAAGACGAGGTTTAAAAACTATATTTTGAATTAAAAATGTTTGTGGGTAGTGGGTTATGTGACGTGGGATTGTCAAACTTATAGATCTTATTTTATATACCCTAATCAAGATTATTATTTGATTATTTAATTTTTATATTTAGAAAATATTTGGATGTTAAAATCAACTATTTTAGCTTAAAATTTTATATGGAATGGGTGTAAAGAATCATATATGATGCTTTTCTGTAATGGAAATTGAAAAAGGGTGGGTTCAAAACTTTTGTTGTTCTGTTGCTCTACATCAGAAAATTTGTAGAAATAACTCCTAACAAATTACTTGTGCATTTGAACTACTCTTAGATTTTAAAATTAACAAGTGAATTATCATTCCATATGATTTTCTTCCATTCCTACCCACGTGAAATGGTCGGAGCTTTATTTAGTTTGTAGAATTAATTGTAGAATTAAATAACATGGAAATTAAATATACTATATATTAGCTATCATTCACTAAATTTGTAATTCAGAAGAATATATATTCTATACAATAACAATGTTTTTTTTTTTAACAGTAGAAAGATAATAATTATTCTATTTAAAAGTTTTGATAAAAATATTAAAATAATGAAATAGCTATTTCTTGATATTATTCCCATCTTTTCATATACTATTTCACAAACCAAACAAAGCATAGTGAAACAATTTATCTACATATCCAACTAATGATTAGGCCTTGTTCGGCAATATTAATTGTTTTAATACTTGTTAGCTATTTTAGTAGCTATCAGTTGTTTTATTAATTGTTATATATTAATGGTTAGCTATTTATATATTGATTTAAAGCAGAAATATTTGGTCAAAATAGTTGTTAAATTAAATATTAAATATAAAAATAGTTGTATCATCTTATTATTGACCCTAGTCAAAACGCTCACTCAACCTTTGAAATGTATAAGTTAACTTTTCATGAACCACTCCCTCAACCTCTAAAAGCTAGTAGTATTAATACCATGCCACTGAACAATATAAATAAGAGAGAAGTCAAAGTACTAAATGTTACTTTAGAAACTATTACCAAACAAGACCTTAATGTAACCAAACTACATAGAGCATGAAAGATGCTACAAATTAGGGATCTCTAGTTTTTTATTCTAATCAAATTGAACTAGATTAATTCAAATTTTGTCTTTTTTTTTTAATTATTAATTTTGGTTTAATTCATTTTTTTAAAGAAGTTTTAGTTGTTCAATTTGGTTAATTTATTTAATCAAAAAATCAAACTAACTGAACCAACTAAAATTTAAAACCCATAAGTGAGCTTAAACCTTAAGTGTAGCCCCATGTTTGCCCAGCCACAATAGGCCTTGTCGTAGTGTTAAGTCTCCATCTTCAATTGAATCAATTGTTTTACTCTATAGACTTGTATTTGCCTCCCTCACTCACCCTCGTCCCGTGCCCTTGACTCTTTGTCTACATCCAATTGCCTCATTCCCTCCCTATCAACTGTCTAACTGCTCCCTCACCCTCGATCTATTTGTCTCACCTTGTCCCTCACTTACTCTATCTGTCTCACCAACGCTCAGCCTCTCTTACCCTCGCTCTCTACCTCACCCCTGCCTTTTGCTCCTTGTCTCGTTGACATCATCTAGCCTCTCTCTCTCTCTCTCTCAACGATTCCTTTGTCATTTGGTCTGAGTTTCAGTGGTTTGTGATTGTTGGGTTTTGTTCAACTATTGACAAACCTATTTAAACTTTTGTGATTTTTGGGTTCGATTAAAAAAATGATGAATGAAACTGAATTAAACCAATTTAATTCAATTTGATTCAATTATTCTATCTATTTTCATTTCATAAGATTTTGATACAGATCGATTGGGTTTGGTTTGGAACCGAAAAAATCGATTGCACACCCTACTTGCAATTATTTTGATTGTCTTCATCTTATAGTATCAACAATAAAATCGATGTGGAATTCAAATCGCTTGTATAAAACCAAGTACCAAGAACTTGATGTATTTGATATTTCGTGCACAAAGAGTGGGGGGATTGAGTACTTGAAGATCTTGCCTAATCTTGTGAGTGCATGATTGTACTTGATACTGAGTTAACCAAAACCTGAACCCGTGAAACTTGTGATTAAGGCATCAGGACACTCACATTTTAATATTATCCTAAAGCAATTGGTGGAAATGATGCATAGCTTTCGCAAATGTGGGAGCATATCTACCACTACAATATGCTGGAGATTCAAGCCCCCTCTAAACACCTTCACAAGGCGTAATATCCTCTATCTGCAAATCATGTATGAAACCTAAAAGATCTGCAACATAGCCAGTAATTTTACAAGAAAGAACTGTAGTCTATCTGTACCTATACTCTTTCACTATTTTCTAGACTCCTTTCAATGAAAGCTTTGTCATCCTAACGACACATATTAATACAGATATCATTAGAATGGATTCTTGTTAATTACATTCAGTAATTAATAGCACACATGCCAACAAATCAAGAGATAATAACTTTGATCAATAGATAATAACTTTGTCCTTGGCACATGAAAAACAAATATTTAATCCATGCTAGGTTGAACATAGAACATCGGTGAATACTTATTTTTTGACAAATAAAACAAGGGGAAAAATCCCTGAAATGCCCTTCTCTATGAGAAATTATATAATAAAGCGGTTATTCCATGTTAGCATTTGACCTGAAATGGCAACCCAATAGTAGTTAGACATATGCGCAAATGTAGTTACTATTTTTTAATAAAAAAAATTATAATGTGGTTAAAAATTTTTGGGACCCAACCATGTATACATGTAAACCTATCCATGTATACATGCCCATTCATTATTGGGTTGCCATTCCATGTAGGATCCTACATGGAATAACCGCTTCTCTGTATAATTACTTCTTCTCTACATCAGAAGTGACAACAATTTGAGCATGTGTTATTGGTTAAAACCAAAGCAACTACTCAGTTTAGCATCTATGAGAGAGAGAGAGAGAGAGATAGAGAGAGAGAGGTAGTAACAATATTTATAGATCTTAAATATTACATAGTGCAGAATTAGTAAACTTGAGATGATACCTTGTGATAAGCTTCAATAAAGTAGTCAAATATCACTCGGCATTTCATGGGTCCAAGAGGGAGCACAGGGTCAGTGTCGATCCAAGGTCCATATCTGTAAAACCCAGAAATGGTTCAGCATACAAAAAAATGGGAACAATAAATAAACCAGTCATTATTACAACTTCCACCCAATTATGTACCTGTTAATCATGAAATTAGAATAAACGAAAGCATATAAAGCTTTTGATCCAAGCCGACCAAAATCATCTTCACTTCTAGTTGAGCCACCTTCACATCTTTGGATACCAACCTTTTCGTATATCTATCTCAAAAAAAGTAGTAATTTAGGTGGAGGACAACTGCACTTACAAATATATATATATATATATATATATATGATGCTTTTATATAATAAATTGGGTTAATTTCAATAAAAGTCATTTTTGTCACTGAATAAATTTGTATTAGCAAAATTTCTCAAACCTTGATTTTGATTCAATAAGATTGCTTCTACTAAATTTTTGTAGATATTTAGCCAAATTCTTTATGTGATGATAAAATATAATAGCTCTAAGCCTACAAAAATATATTTGAAAATTTTTACTTGGTTATCATGTAAAAAAATGTCGCAAGGTATTTTGCGATCGCCTGGACGAAAGCTCTTCACTGAAGTGGGAAAAGTGAGGAGTCACCACTTTAATTTTGAGGGAAATTAAAGAAAACCATTTGTGAAAATAAATTTAAAAGAAACCACTTCGAAAATAGAGATTCTAGGTTCGGGGTCCGCATACGGGCGGGGAAGGTGTTAGGCACCCCGCCTCGTCCCTCAATGAAGGTAAACAGATTTAATGTTATGTTCTTTCATAAATTAAAAGGGTAATTAGGGGGTTGGGATAGTGATGATGTTAATCCTTTGTGCAAAATAAAGGAATGTTTGATATTTCACTTATTTTGGGTTGCCCAGGAACACAAGTTCGTGAGATGGCCCTTTAGTGAATAAGTGTTTGAGTGAGATTGTCTTGTGTATTGGGGTCATGTCATTTAGTTTGAATTTTGTTAAGAGAGCTCGGGCGGGGAACTTCTCCCGATCTCTAGATATATTTTATTAAGAGTTTTGAGCGGGAGATTTCGGATAAGAACTCTCCTCCGATCTCCCTGTTTTAATTTAAGCGAGAATCAGGTAAGAACTCTCCCCCGATCTCTTAGGGTGTTCGGTTTAAAATTTGATGAAGGATCTCGGATAAGAACTCTCCTCCGATCTCCGCGTTTTTTATTTGAATGAGGATCAGGTAAGAACTCTCCCCCGACCTCTTTGGTTCAAAATTTTAAATGGAGGATCTCGGATAAGAACTCTCCTCCGATCTCCGTGTTTTTATTTGAATGAGGATCGGGTAAGAACTCTCCCCCGACCTCTTAAAGTGTTCGTGACATAAGACCAAACTTTTCACTGATCTCGTATATGACTACCTTGTCCGAACTCTTTGGCTGGCTACATCCGATCTCTCTTGGTTACTAGTCTAGAGTCTTATCTCGATTCCCGCCCTATTATGCTATTTCCTAGACTCGCTTAGTAGCCCGACCTCATGACTTTTCTCCTGATGCCCTATTCATTCTTTGATTATTTTTACTTATTCAAAAGAAACTATCACGTTAGGATATTGCTACCAACATTTTACTAAATTACCTACAAGTTACCCGTAACCGGAACACCCATATTTGAAGGAAATAAATACTAAGTACAAATAAATAACGTGAACTGATGAATGAAAAAAGTAAACTCAAGAGAATAACTATCAGCCTGAAGGATCTACGTGGGATCTTTAATATGATTGGATTTAATGAAAATTTCGAGAATAAAAGCAGAGAAAGTAAAACGCGAGCGTTCAGCAAAATGACAGTCTAGGCACTTACCTGTGTGAGGTCGAGGCTATCAAACTGACTCTGGAGATCACAAGTATTGTAGAGTTGAAAGCTGGTGATACAAGGACCAATGCTTACTTCGAGATTGCAAAAACCAGGTTAAAGTGCAGTTGAGCCGAAGCGACGGAAACCGGGTCAGAATGACATCAAGCTGAGAGAATAATGTGTTAATGTTGGGGTGATGAAGACGAGACTGAACGGAAATGGTGTGGTAGAGTGATGAACAAACTGAAAATGAAGGATTTCAGGGTTCGAAAACTCTATCAATGGAGATACTCGAGAAAACTAGTTTCTGAAGTTTCTCAATTTTTATGCAAGCTTAGAGTGGCAAAGGAGCAAGACTGAATTAAATTTCAGAGCCTTTCCACTATAATCACCACCACCTTTTTGTGTCCTCTCTTTTACAGTATTGAATGCAGGTATTTATAGGGAACGGGTGTTCCTAATGAAGGGTCAGGATCTCTTCTGGGGAGATGGAATGTTTGGATTTAAAAGGACATAATCTGATGTCTGAGAATTGAAGAGAATCAAAATGGACGGTTGAGATCCTATTCAGAATATCTATCCTTTCTCTTTTTTAATCCAACGGCTCAGGGTCTTTCCTATTAAGACGGATCCGAAGGTCGGGAAAAAAAGGTGCCGGTCCTGTTGTCTACTTTTTGATCCAAGGGCTCCGGGTTTGTCCTTACATGTAAGATCAACGGTGGAGATTGAGATGTACAGGACTGCCATTACTGTCTTGGCGTCTGTCAGCAATGTAGGCGATTCTGCAAATGAGGCGTGCGGTGAAGATTTGATCACGCCTGCAACGCTTTAACTACCTCAGCCCTGATTATGAAAAAAGTTATTGGAAGTCTTTTGTCCTCTTGTTGCTTTCCGATCTCTATTCCTTCCGATCTCTCTGTTATGACTCTTTTCCGATCTCTCTCACATCGGGTCCCTCATCACTTCCCGATTTGAGATCGCCCAAACGATGAAATTTGATCTTTGAAAGTTCTCTCAATGGTGTAATCCGATCTCCTGGGATCGCCCAAATGATGTAATCTGATCTTTTGGAAATGAAATGAAATTTTATTTGAAGGTCATTATTTAATTATTGCATTGGTTAATTTTCCGATCTCTGATGTGCATATCCGATCTGGTCCCTAACTAAATCGTCCTTAGCCGATCTGTGACTCTGAACATTTGCCCTAATCCGACAGCCTTAGCTAACCGATCTCATTTTATTTTATTTATTGTGTTTCTGAAATCTTCCCGCGATGTGTCAGGAAAGCGGGCGGATTCCGCTAACCAATGTGTTGCTTGGGACTCTGTGAGCATTGAATGCTCAAACGGGTATAAATAGGGGGAGGGTCCATCAGTTGCTCGTCTATGTCATTTTCAGCACTCTGCTAGCAACTTCAATTTTCTCTCGTTTCTTCAAGTTTTTCCGACACCGAGCACATTCCAGTAAGGGTTTTAATCCTTCTCTTAGTTAAACTTCTTTTATTTCTTTGAAAATGAGTGGCGCCGAGGGTCAGAGAGCGGCGAGCCCCCCTTCCGTCCATATCTCTTGGACGTTGGATGAAGTTGAGGTGGTCAGGCCAAGTGGGCGACCTGAGCCTCCTACGACCTCTGCTTCAGCCCACGGTCAAGCGGCACAATCAAGACGGACACCTTCCTCTGGGAGAGAAAATCTTCCCGTGGACGAGTTGCCGTCAGTCCTCCAAGAAACCGATCTGCAACTCATTAGTCAAGAGTACAACCTTCGGACCGACTCGTACGAGCTTATCAGATGCCATGGCGACCTCCAAGCCAATCACTTCTTTGAAGAAAATGATGCGATCATGGTGTATGAAGAGCAATTAAAGGCCGAGCTACGGTCTCCCCTTCACGACTTCTTCAAGGACGTTCTGAAGTTCCACCACGTATGTATAGCCTAAGTACATCCGAACTCATGGCGAGTTCTGGTGGCTTTTAGAGGCTTATGCCGGACCAAAAAGCTCGAGCCTACAGCGAAGGTTTTTGCTGAGCTACATAGGCTTACTTGTCGAAAGGACGACGAGTATTAGTTCTTCCAAACCAAACCGCATTGTGGGCTTTTTACCAATCTCCCCTCTTCACTGAAGAATTGGAAGAATCGCTTCTTTATGTTGAGCAGCAAGATTCCGAACGGTTTTGAAGGTTTCCCACGTAGCTGGCAATATCTGGGCCCATCAATTCCAAAGAAGGTCGCCCTGAGTAGGGAGGAGGGTGCCATGGTAATGGAATTGAAGGATCAGGCGGCCACTCACAAGTATTCGTGCTTATACGCTGTTATGGCCGAACTGAGATGGTGGCTAATGCGGATGATCGCCAATGAAGACTATGAACTGTAGCTCTCTGACCTCGGACCCGGGACTAGTATAACCTAAATCTTTAGTCTCATGATTTAGGTAATCTTACTAACTATTTTTCTGTGCAGAAATGTTTGGAGGCGAAGGCGCAAAGGAGAGCCGCAAGCGGAAAAGAGAGGTCTCCCGGAAGATACGAGAAATGAAGATCGTCGCGGTATCACGGACGCCAAGACGGGATTCGGGAGAAGTGCCCGGAGACTCGTCCCGACCTTTGGGACAACCGGTCCCAGAAGTAGAGGTAGCTCCTCCCCCTCGACAAGAAGAGCCACCACCTCCACCTGTTCCTTCAAGTGTGGAAGGGGGGTCTTCCTAACCTGCTGTGAGGACCCTTTCTCGTGGTGCCCAAGTCCTCATTCATTCTCTGGAGAAGAGCCGATCTGTTCGGGAGAATCTGGGCTTGGCCAAAGTTCTGAGTGCTACCATATGCCTCCAGGAGGACCGGAACAGGCTGACCTCGGGTAGTATTGACGATCTCCTGGCTCAGACGATGAGTTTGAGCGTAGAGAGCCTGGTGAATCAGCACATAATCATGGAAAAGACTCATCTTCTGAGGCAGGAGATTCTGAAAGCGGTCCAGGACGCAGCTTCCACCCAAGCCCAACTTTCATCTGCCCAAGACTATATTGCTAAAATCGAAGGTCGGATGAAATCCTATAAGGATAAGCTAGCCGAACAAGCTCGTGAACTTGGGGAAGCTCGGTTGCTCCGAACTGCCAACGTCACTCGCCTTACTGAGGAGCTCAAAGCGAAGGAAGAAGAGGCTGTAACGAGGGAAGCTGGTGCTTATGTGAATGCACACAGCGATCTTCTGGCCGAGCTCGAGAGGCGTTATCCTGGGGAAGACTTCTCCTGGATGGTGTATCTTGCTCCTTGAGACGAAGAGGGGAGCGAGGAGGAAATCGAGAGAGAGAGAGAGAATGAGCGAAATGTTAATGTAGAACAGGCTGGAACAGGCTGGAGGTGACCCTCCAGTCGAATGACTTGTACTTTTATTTTGAGATGAAATGAAATACCTTTTGTTCAATTTCTTGATGAGATTGGAAAGTATCCAAATTGTATGAGTGCTTGATTGTTTGAATATATTAGAACATCAAACTTAAAAGCGATTATTAATCTAAGTATAAGAGGTCGGAACTACATTGTAACCATGAGATCGGCCCAAGTCGAGACCAAACACCGGGTAGAACTTTAAATCATTAAAATTGGAAACTTGATTTGAATTCTTAAGATCGGAATCACCATTAAGTCAGATTGAAACCTTAACTTTATTAAATGATTTTCCACAACATTTGTAAAGGAGAGATCAGAAATAAGACTGGATGACATGGAGACCTGATATTGGTTTGATCTCCTTTGACGAGAGATCGGAAATGAGATTAGATGGCATGGAGACCTGATATTGGTTTGATCTACTTTGACGAGAGATAGGAAATGCAATCGACTACATGCGGGATCGGTTTATTTCCTGGTCGAGTCACTTGTAATCGAAGTATGTCGGTTGAGGATCGATTTTCAAAGTTCATTGACTTCGGTGATCGGCCAAAATATGGTGTCGACAAAAAATATTATTTATATTTTATCAAAATCTAGCACTGATGAATTTATCAAATCAAATTAAATTTGGGTGATCTGTATCATACAAATTGAAATTCAGTGACAATGTTGAAATTGGAGATAAGTTGAATGACCATGAGTGAAAGTCATGGCAGTCTTCTAGATCTATCATAATCAAATGCTACAATTGATATAACAAAAACAAAATGTTCAAGAATGACAAGGAAGCACGAGATGCGTACTATGGTGGAGTAAGAATCAAGCTTCAAACCAGATGCCAAAGCTTTATGTGCACATGGGACATGGTAGCCACCATCTAAGTGGTTGTCGCAAAACACCTGAAAGAGGAAGGGGAATCAGCAGTCCATGAAATTAAATTATACAGTGCAATTAATGGATATTAATTTCAGTGTCTTAAGTCTACTGTAGAGTTAGCTCATTGCCACGGACAAGGAATAGATGAATTAATTCACTGCAAGAAAACATAAAGGAACTAGAAGGGCCCACATTTACCTTGCATAAAGGGTTTCCTGTCTAAAATTATTTTTATTAAAATCAGATGCTGAAATTCAGTACACTTATATTTAAGCATCTTACCTTCCAGTTACATTCAATATCGTATACACGTCTACAAACATAACTCAAAGGAGAATCAACTCCATTGGTTTCCAGTGTATCAGAACAGCTACCAAGCCATTCATTTTCCACCATATTGCCATCAACTTCCTGATGAGGTGAATTCACTTTGACCACACTGAGAAGAACTAATGGCCGTTAAGTAGCTACATTTAGTGGAGTGAGCCCAAACTCCTATGCTCCAAGGCAAGAGAAATTAACTAAATTATCCAATGATTCTAAAATTGCCATACATTAATGGAAATTGATTACTACTATAGCATTTTGGCATACAATTACATTGAAATTTTGCATCCCTGTTATTCTTGTTGCTTTAAGAAGTGCTCCATCTAAACCATAAGTCCAAGCCTGCATAAAAAGAATGGATACACATTAAAACCCTGAAATAGCTTATTATAAGAATAGTAATGCTAAACTTCAGTATATTTATATGCAAAGTGAACTCAATTCCTTCAGTTATGAAGTTATGGTTTAAGGGGGTGGGGTTGGGGAATGAAATGAAAAGAACACGAGATGTTGCCCATGGTAACTTCTTAAATTCTAGAGACATGAAAGGTTGTAAACAGTCATATACCATGTGCTAGACTGCTAGTGAATAATGTAAAGCTTGGCTGGAGGAAAAGAAAATGTATGATAGAAAATGGACCAAGAAAAAAACCAAATACCACAGTAGCACAGCCTAACATTGCTCCCACCAGTTAGATGATGTAGCAGTTGAGGTTAGAATTCATCAATCCAAGTCAACTACATAAGCAACATTAGAAAATTTAGCAACTAAACAGTGTTCTAAAAGTTGTTCCTAATCTAAGATGAGCCATGATGTTTTGTCAATGATCATATATATATATATATATATATATATATATATTTTTTTTTTTTTTTTTTTCCTTTCCCCTAGTATAATTGGAAAAATGGAAGGAGCAAGACATATGACATGTCGCAAGCCTTTTCCACCGAATGCATCTCTCCATAATATGAGGTCTTGTAACCCATGTATCCTGATCGTTAAACTTTGAACATCATTTACCTATGATATGAATTTGCCATATACTCATTATTAACAACATGGTGAATCACAAAGTATTATTGCAAGATATATATATATACACACACACACACACACACACACACACATATATATATTAAGCTGAACCTATACTATTCTTTGTCTACAATCAAGATTAAAAAAATTGCAAGAAAAGGGGCTGAGCGAATTCCACAATGTTTGCATGAAGCAGCACAAGTAAACTCCAATGGTAAGGGCATGCAAAGCAAGGCTTTTTCCCACTTCCTCATGCAAGAAGAGAGCCATGATGGCGGCACACATTGTAAAAAGCATGAACCTTGCCATCATCATCTCTACACACAAGAAATTATACATTTCCAATTCTGCCAAAGCAGATCCTCTATTAGGTTCTAAGAAAAAAGGGGACAAAGATATGTTGAAATGCATACAAATGGAAGTCATATTCAAGCTTTTCCCTTTCTTCTTCTAAGAACCGAATGGAGCCCGAATGATTAGCAACATTCAAATGTAAGCATACTGAAAGAAACCAAGAAAAATAAAAAAATAAAAAGAACTAATTTTTCTACCTATATAAAAGCACCTTTCAGTGAAAAAGTCACGAGGATCCTTTATCTGTTCAGTGTATCCTGAAATTCAATATACAACCCAAAAATTGGTAACTAAGATTCTACTTCCCCTGTGTTATGATATGTTTAATGCATGCTAATCGCTAGGAGTTGAAGACTCTATGCATAATGAAAATACAAGGCAAACCCAATTAAGATTTGAATTGAATTTAGTCTTAAATTGCCTTATTTGATAAAATCATAACAAATTATCAAATTCCTTGTGTTATTACATGTTCTAAGCAACTAGAGACTCTTTTCCAAAAAAAAAAAAAGGAACTAACCAACAGCCTGCCATCCTCCATAGAAGACACGATGGAGCTCATAATCGTAAAATGAAGGGTCGGTGTACCAGGAGCTGGGTGGAGTCACGGCTTTCTCTATAGGGATACGAGGGTCAAATTCATCGACGAGTTTCTGACAATGAGTATGGAGAGAGCTTGGATTGTGAAGAACACAGCATAAGACCTTGAAGGGCCGATTTTGAGCGAGAATTGGACTATGAGTTTTAGGTTGAAGCCTGCGACTGGTGATGAGCTTCAAAAGGATCACTGCAGTGGCGATGGCCATTGTCTTCGCTACGACGGTTGCTTCAAAGTGAACGACATCGACATTCCAGTGTTCTCTTGTGTCCTTCAGTTCTGGTTTTGGCGTTCCTCTGCCTGCCAAAGAATATCTTTTTTTTTTTAAATCGATGATGCCACCCATTTACAATTTTTTTCTAATTTTTTTATTTAATTAAAATTTAAATTTTAATATTTTTTCCCACCCATGAATCATCCAAATAGAGTATTAAACCGGATAAATTTTAGGAGAGGATGGAAAATAAAAAAGTAAAATATTTTTTATTTTTTATTTTTTTTCTTGAATAAGTGAAAAATAAAATAGAAAAAGTAAAAAAGTTGAGACCAAAGCCCTTTTTTTTTCTTATTTTTTCTTTAATTTAAAAAAAATAATTAAAAAATTATTTTTCTTCCCCTATTTATTTTCTTTTTATTATTTAAATAATGAAAAAATCTTTTTAAAATTTTTTTTCTACTTATTTTTTCTCATCTTCCTTTTTTACCTATCCAAACATGGTGTTAGAGTCTAAGTGTGACGCCCCTTACCCGTCTATTATATAGCCGAGTAAGAAGTGCCACATTCGGTGCTGGAGCACCCTATCTTGTCTTGTCATGTCTATTGTAAATTTTTAATGTTATTTAAATTAGGTAATTTATGTGTAGAAATTTTTTTTTTTTTATATTATTTCTGTGGAGACCCGGACAGATCCTTCTCTGTTTTATTAGCATCTGTCGGGTTCCACTATCACCTGTTAACATATTCATAGTCATCTCACATATTTTCATATCATATTCTCTTTTATCATATCATTCACAACTGTTTATGAGATCTCAAAATGAAGTGTCATCTATTACATTCATATGGAAATTCATAGATAATAAATTATAAGTTTTCATTTCAAGTCCAAAATGAAATACATCATAAACTAGTAATTACATCATGACTAAACATAATGAACCAAAATACTAGTCTATACATGGGCCCTACCAAAATACAAAAGACCGGGTGCTGCTGCTGCGGCTGATCTCCAGTACTTACGCGATGGAAAACCAATGCGCTAAGCATAACGCTTAGTGGTGCATAATTTATAATAACAATAATTTAATATTTGAAATAATATCTACAACTCATAATTTATGGGTCTTTTATATTTTTGTTACTCTTTGGAACAATTAACATTATCGGGATCTTTTATGATTACTTATTGTATTTTAAGTCTTAATTAATTTTTTTTTTTATCAGTGCCCAAGAAACCTATAACAATTTATAAAGGCTGGATGTACGGGTGTATACTGGTTAGATAGCCATATGTCTATCCGATACGTTTCAGCACGAGGCCACCGTTGGGTACGAGACATTACCACAGCTTATAAAGCCAGAAATAAAGTAGGCACAATGGCCAGTAAGTAGGCATGTAGCCAGTAGAACAATCATACCAGACATATATTTTCAGTTTATGATTTTCTCGGTAGACAGTACTGCTATCTGTAGTCCCTAATTGGTATACCAATTTATCTAACTAAATAAACAAGTCTAGGTATACTATGGGCAATTAAGCATTTTTAATTAATTTAGTACTATTCACTGTTACTATTTTCTAGTACTGTTCATTGGTACCATTAATTTCATATTAATAGAACATTAGTCCCAATTTACATATTCATATCATTTTTAATATTTAATTCTCCTTATGAGTATTTTAATTATCATATATAGCATTTTTCCCATGAACCTTTCTTTAGGTTCATGTTGATGTGTTATATTTATCTAGGAATTTGACTAGGTTAGGATGTCTATTTAGTCACACTTCCTTCATAACAATTGCTCCTCTATGTTTAAACTTGAATTTCAATTTTTGAATCACTGAATTTGGGGTTATAGAACTCAAGTTATGGTCAAAATACTAAAGGAATAGTATTTTGGGACAATTTCTAGGTTGACAGTTTTAGTGACTAAACTTGTGCTAACAATTTGATTTAGTTAAAGGCAAAACTGGGTCAAGTGGTCTTCATGAAAAGTGTATCCCTATGTCTAAACTTTCCATTGGTGAAATTTTAGGTCATTTGGACCAGTATAGAGAGAGTTATGACCAAATGAACACGTACTATTCATTTGGTCATTTTCTGGGTTGGCAGTTTCAGTGACCCAAATTGTGCTAACAATTTGAATTGGTTAAAGGCAAAACTAGGTTAAGTGGTCTTCATGAAAAGTGTAGCCCTATGTCTAAACTTTCCATTGGTGAAATTTTAGGTTATTTGGACCAGTATAGAGAGAGTTATGACCAAATGAACACGTACTGTTCATTTGGTCATTTTCTGGGTTGGCAGTTTCAGTGACCCAACTTGTGCTAACAATTTGAATTGGTTAAAGGAAAAACTGGGTTAAGTGGTCTTCATAAAAAGTGTAGCCCTATGTCTAAACTTTCCATTGGTGAAATTTTAGGTCATTTGGACCAGTATAGAGAGAGTTATGACCAAATGAACATGTACTGTTCATTTGGTCATTTTCTGGGTTGGCAGTTTCAGTGACTCAACTTGTGCTAACAATTTGAATTGGTTAAAGGCAAAACTGGGTTAAGTGGTCTTTATGAAAAGTGTATCCCTATGTCTAAACTTTCCATTGGTGAAATTTTAGGTCATTTGGACCAGTATAGAGAGAGTTATGACCAAATGAACACGTACTGTTCATTTGGTCATTTTCTGGGTTGGGTTGCAGGGTAATCCGGATTTAGGCAGTATTTAGGTCAAGTTTTGGACAGAATTTGGGCATGGTTTCTTCATGGAAAATGGGCTATGTTGAGTCTAATTTCACCTCCAATTGGCCTCATACCAATTGGAGTTACACATTTTCAGTTATGGGTCAATAAACCCACTGGACTCATTGAGTCCAAACCTGCAGAAAATTGACACTTCCAAAACTCAATCTCCTCCAACTTCCTTACTTCAATTTGCATGCAATACACTTCTATAAGCAACAATCTCATCCCAATTAGGTCAAATTTCAAGCATTTACACAAAATCTCCAAGTCATGTACACAAACCCTAATTTTTAAGTTTCAAACTCAATCAATTCAATCCCTTTTCACTTCTCATACATATAATCATATCACTCATCATCTCTAAACTCATTTACATTATTTGAACACAATAAAGCCCAACACATTTCATGGCTGCCAAAATTTGAGGACATCATGGGTTCATGAATTTCTTGTTAATTTCTTGAAATTTCCACTTATCTCAAGTCACTTTCAAGTATTAAAAGAAGAAGGAATGGAGAAAAGCACTAACTTCTTGTGACCCAACTTGAAAATTTTCCCAAAACTTCAACTTTCCTTCTCCCTATGGGTACCTAGAGCTTCCTTATGATGTGGGCTAAATTTTTAATGAAGGGGACCATGGGTTTTGGTGGATGGATAGAGAGGAATTCAAGCTTGAAGCTTGAAAGAAAATGGTGGAAGAAGGAACCAATGTGCAGCCAAAAAGAGAGAGAAGAGGAAGAAGAAGACTTGGTTGGTGGGGTTTGTCTTCTTGTGTCTATTTATATACATATTTTTTTATTGTACTTTATTATTTTATTTTATGTCATAAGCTTTTTCTTTTCTTTTCTTCTCATTTTCCTAATTAAATCCATAATTTTAACTTATGTTATTTATTTTATTTCCTAATTTTAATTTGACATTTATGTCAAAATTCACCTCTATGGGTGAAATGACCAAAATGCCCTTCATGGTGCTCATCGGGTTATTTTTATTATTTTATACCAATTAATAAATTCTCTAAATTTTATTTTATTTTCTCTAAATTTTTTTTAACATCTTTAATGTCATTTTTACCTAAATAAACCTTAAATTTGGTCCCAAAATTATTTCCTATATTTATTAAATTTTCTTAACATTTATTCCATCAATTTATGCCTCTTCACTATAGTTTAAGTGTAGTTCCAAACATTCTGACTGTCCGAACAGATATTAGTCGTCAGAACAGTAAAATGTACGGACTACCTTTGGTGAGAGCGTTACACTAAGTCTGTTTTGTTTTATAGATAGAAAAGCTAATAAAAAAAGAATATTTGAAATCATAAGAAAAATAAAATTTTTAAAGAAAAAAATTATTATTTTTTTAATAAATTTTTCAAAAAGAAGGGAAATAAAATGATTAGACCATTTGAAAAGCTAATCCCACAAGCCTGTCTCATATGCCATTTGAAAATTTCAATCCAAGAGTTAAGCGACATTAGCCCCCTCACGTAACAATGAAGACTTGCACCTTGTTTTGTTTAATTTTAAAATATTAAATTTTGTAAAATTCAATTAAATTATTTATTTTTTATATTTAATTTTAAATTATATATATATATATATATATATATATATATATATATATATATATATATAACTCCGCCTAAGTAGTTTGCGCTTAGCCGGTCCCAAGCCCGGATAAAGGAGGAGGGTTGCGGTAGGTAGGTGACAACCAGCGTAAAAATTTTGTCACACCTTATGATATGGATTCAAATGATATAAACGTTGGGGCGTCCTCTACTAACGACGCGCTACATCGGAGCCTGGGTGTAGTGAGAAATATGCAAGGGTGTAGGGCATTCACCGAAGCGACGCGCCATGCCGGCGCCCGGGTGTGGTGTTAAGTGAGCAAGGGTTCCCACATCATGGACGGGTGTGGGTAAAGAAGTTAGTCCGTAGGATAGACAGTAGAACAGATAGTGGAACAGAACACAAGATAGACATAGAAAACAATAGAAAATATCATAAAAAGAGATCAATTAGGAAGGAACAGGATAGGAGGAGGATCAGGATTGGTACTTGGAATGTTGGATCACTTACAGGAAAATTAATGGAGCTTGTGGATACCTTGGAAAGGAGAAGGGTGAATATTGCTTGCATTCAGGAGACTAAATGGGTAGGAGAGAAAAGTAAAGAAGTGGGTAATTCAGGGTACAAACTGTGGTTTACCGGAAAGGAGAGAAATAAGAATGGAGTGGGCATAATCATAGACAGGACATTGAAAGACGCTGTAATAGCTGTGAAAAGAGTAGGAGATAGAATTATACTAGTAAAGCTAGTACTAGAAGGAAAAACAATAAATGTAGTTAGTGCTTATGCCCCACAAATAGGACTAGATAGTGAGAGTAAACAAAGGTTTTGAGAAGATATGGATGATTTAATGCAAAGCATACCAAATGAAGAGAATATTTTCATTGGTGGAGATTTGAATGGACATGTAGGAAGTGATAGGCAAGGCTATGAGAATGTTCATGGAGGTTTTGGTTTTGGCAGTCGAAATGAGGAGGGAAAAAGCATCCTGGATTTTGCTATGGCATACGACCTAATACTAGCAAATACCTACTTTATAAAAAGAGAGTCACATTTAGTGACTTTCAAAAGTGGGCAACATAGAAGCCAAATCGACTTCCTCTTAACCAGGAAGACAAATAGAGCTCTATGCAAGGATTGCAAGGTCATTCCAGGAGAGGCTTTAACAAGTCAACATCGGTTAGTGGTCTTGGATGTCAAGTTTAGGAACAATTCAAGTAAGGTCAGAAGAAATAGTGTAGCTCGAACAAAGTGGTGGGAGTTCAAAGGAGTAAAGCAAGTGAAGTTCAAAAATGAGCTTCTCGAGTCCGAAGCATGGAAGCTGAATATGGAGGCCAATGATATGTGGATACAGATGGCATCAAAAATTAGAGAAGTAGCTAGAAAAGTACTTGGAGAGTCTAAAGGACATGGACCACCCTCAAAAGAGAGATGGTGGTGGAATGAGGAAGTACAAAAGGCAGTGAAGAGAAAAAGAGAATGATATAAGAAATTACCTAAATGTGATAATAATGAGGCATATGAACAGTACAAGATAGCAAAGAAAGAGGCAAAAAAGGCAGTTAGTCAAGCAAGAGCATGGGCCTTTGAAAAGTTATATGAGAAACTTGGAACTAAAGAAGGGGAGAAAGATATTTATAGATTAGCAAGGAGGAGAGAAAGGAAATGTCAAGATCTCAATCAAGTTAGGTGCATTAAGGATAAAGAAGGAAAAGTGTTGGTGAAAGATGAGGACATTAAAGAAAGATGGAGAAATTATTTTAATGATCTCTTTAATAATAGTCAAAATGGTAATAGCGTGAATATAGACTATAGAACGATAGAAAAGAATGTGAATTATACTAGAAGGATTAGATCTTTAGAAGTAAAGGAAGCACTTAAGAGAATGAAAGTGGGTAAAGCCTGTGGACCCGATGGAATACCAATTGAAGTGTGGAAGTGTTTGGGAGATATGGGAGTGGCATGGTTAACTAAATTATTTAATAAGATTCTAAACTCAAAGAAAATGCCTGATGAATGGAGGAGGAGTATTTTAGTACCTATTTTTAAAAATAAGGGAGACATACAGAGTTGCTCGAACTATAGGGGAATTAAACTCATGAGCCATACTATGAAGTTGTGGAGCATCGACTACGTCGTGATACTTCTATCTCTCTCAATTAATTTGACTTCATGCCTGATCGTTCAACTATGGAAGCTATCTTTCTCATTAGAAGCTTGATGGAGAAATATAGAGATGTGAAGAAAGATCTACACATGGTTTTTATTGATTTGGAGAAGGCTTATGATAGTGTTCCAAGAGATGTCCTATGGAGTGTGTTAGAACAAAAGAGGGTATCTATTAGGTACATACAAGTGTTGAAAGATATGTATGAAGGAGCAAGTACTATTGTGCGCACAGTGGGAGGGGACACAAGAGATTTTCTGATCTCAATTGGATTACACCAAGGATCAGCTATAAGCCCTTACCTTTTTACATTAGTTTTAGATGAATTGACGAAACATATACAAGAGAGTATTCCTTGGTGCATGATGTTTGTGGATGATATTGTTCTGATAGATGAGACGCGAGAAGGAGTCAATAGAAAGCTAGAGCTTTGGAGAAGTACTCTAGAGTCAAAGGGCTTTAAGTTAAGTAGAACGAAGACAGAATACATGCATTGCAAGTTCAGTGAAGGCCAAACTGGTGATAGGGAAGGAGTTAGTTTGGATGGAGTGGTACTATCCCAAAGTAATCACTTTAAATATCTCGGCTCAGTCCTTCAAGTAGATGGGGGATGTGAGGAGGATGTTAGTCATAGGATTAAAGCCGGATGGTTGAAGTGGAGACGTGCCACAGGAGTTTTATGTGATCGCAAGATTCCCAATAAGTTAAAAGGAAAATTTTACCGTACAGCCATACGACCGGCTATGTTATATGGTAGTGAGTGTTGGGCACTGAAGGAGTCGTATGCGTCTAAGATAAGAGTTGCAGAGATGAGAATGTTAAGGTGGATGAGTGGCCATACTAGACTAGATAAAGTCCGTAATGAGAGTATTAGAGAAAAGGTAGGAGTGGTGCCAATTGAGGATAAGTTGAGAGAAGGGAGATTAAGGTGGTTTGGTCATGTGAAGCGTAGACATACGGAGGCTCCAGTTAGACAAGTAGAGCACATTAGGTTAGAGGATAGAAAGAAAAAAAGGGGTAGACCTAAATTGACTTGGAGGAGAGTAGTACAACATGATCTAGAAGTATTACAAATTTCTGAGGATTTAACCCAAAATCGTTTAGAGTGGAGAAAGCGAATCCATATAGCCGACCCCAAATTTTTGGGATAAAGGCTTAGTTGAGTTGAGTTTATATATATATATATATATATATATATATATATATATATATATATATATATATATATATATATATATATATATATAAAGTTAAAAGCATATAAATAAGCTCAAAAAATCATATCCTTACTTAAGAAAGTAATTTAAAAGTTTATCATTTACCTTTTTTTTTTAACACAGTTAACGTTAATATTTGTTGATATATATGAGACTTGGCAAAAAATATTACTTATTTAAATTGATTTTATTTAAAAATATAAAATATTTAGAATTTAAATGGTATAAAATATTTAAAATTTTATTTTAACTACTTTATTACTTTCTTTTAATTATTAGTTATAAAAAATATTTAAAATTTAAAAAATAAAAAGTATTTATTGAAAAAATATGTCATGATTTGTTTATTTAATCATTCAAAATATTTCTTTTTAATTATTAGTTATATAAAATACTTAAATTTAAAATATTAAATAAAAATTCTAATCAGTTTGAGGGAAGTGAGATTTAGAATATAAAGTATATATATATACACATATTTTTTGAGAATATATAGATATATTTAATCATGACTTTGATATATTTTTATCTCATTTACTCTACTTTTATATATATATATATATATATATATATATATATATATATATATATATATATATATATATATATATATATAAAGTTAAAGCATATAAATAAGTCAACAAAATTATGTCATCTGTTTAAGTTGATTTTACTTAAAAATATAAAATATTTAGAATTTAAATAATATAAAATATTTAAATTTTCATTTTAACTAATTTCTTATTTTTTTAATTATTATTTATAAAAAATAATAATTAAAATAAATATAAAAATATTTATTACACAAAAAATATTAGATGATTTGTTTATCTAATCATTTAAAAATATTTTATTTTAATTATTATTTATATAAAATATTCAAATCTAATATATATATATAGAGAGAGAGAGAGAGGGAATTTCAACTGCTAAATTCTTACCTTATATTAGAAAATAATCAAGAAAATATTTAACTAAAATTTCAATTAGATTAGGAAGAGTGAATTGTTTTTTAACAAAAAATTTTAAAATATATATTTAAATAATTATTTAGTAGAAAATTATTTATGAAATTTAAACATTTATTTTTTAAAAACATTTCTTATATTTAAAATTTAAAAATTTTAATAATAATAATTATATTTTTTATTTTATTTATCATAACCAATTTAAAGAAAATATAAAATAATCTATCAAAGAAATTATTTGAAAATTTAGAATTAAATTATACATTATCAAATACAAAATTATATAAATTATTATTAAAAAATTATATATATTAGCACTTAAAATAAAATTACAATTAACTAAAACTTTTATTATTAATAAAATTTTATAATATGATTATGAAAACATAAAATATAGAGAAATATATATTAAATTATATTATTAAAGTAAAATAATAAATATTCTATGTAAAGCGTGGGTAAAATGAATTGTTTAAATTAAATTCCACAAAATTTGTATAATATTTTATGAACTAAAATACCCTTTTAAAAAATTTCTCCCACTCCATCTTTTGTTTAACCATATATCAATTCTACTCAAAATTAATTAAGGTGCCCATTTATGTCACACCAAGAAGCAAATGCATGTCTTGTTATTGTAGATAGTGCATCATAATTAATATAGGATAAATTTGTGTTGGATTAAGGAAAAAATTTAAAAGAAAATGAAAACCACAAATTAGCTTTTTATCTATTAACTATTAACACGTGCAAATAACTATATAAGATATTTTATATTTTCTTTAATTTTTTAATATTTAAGTTTATTATGCACTTAATAATGACACTATTTATATTGTTATATAAATTTCTTATATTATAACGCATGTGAATTTATTTTATACTTATTATTATATTGTTAGTTGATTTATATGTTTATTAATTGCTATAAATTTATTATGTATAAGATTTTGTTTGAATTTTGTAGAAAATTATAATTTTTTTAATTTTAATCTTAAAGTTAGTTTAAGAAATGAGTAAATGTAAATTTCAATTATGAAATTATATCAAACACAAATTATGTTAATATTGAAAAAATATTTTAAACAGGGGTCCAATAATTTTTATGAAAAAGTCCTTTTTTTTTTTCCTTTCTAATTTTCTTTTAATGTTTTTTTTTCCTTTTTTTTTCCCTCAATTGGGAAGGACTTAAAACTCATAAAAATAATTTTTGTGCATTAAAATAAATATTAAAACTTAAAAATAAAAATTTGGGATGTTGATCAGACTTTAAATACATCAATTAAATTTAAAATAATTAAAAATAATGAATTTTGATATGAAATCTCAAAAAAAATTAAACGAAAATTAAATAGAAATTTCAAATATCAAATAGTTATTAAAAAATATTTTTTGAGAAGTTATAAAAACATTTTTTACTCATTAAATAAATAATTATAATATGGTAATAACTATTAAATGAAAATTAAAGTTTAGAATAATACAATCTAAGAAAAAGTATAAATTAAATAAAAATATCTCTTAATTTTCTAAATCCCTCGAGCAGTTATTTTATATAATTTTCATTTTCTTCAGTTAAAGACAGCACTTCATCTAGCAAAAAGTTATAAGCATAAATAAAATATTGTAAAAATAAATAAAATATTGCTACTATTATTTAATTACAACAAAGGAAAAAAAATTAAACAACATCGTTATTTAGATATAAAAATTTACAAGGTTAGAATTACAAATTTTTTATTATAATTATTTTTTTTACATGCGCATTTATCATTTAAAATTAATTTTACTATGTAAAATATAAATATAAATAAATATAGGATAATAACCAAATAAATGTTATAAATGTAATTTAATTTATAAATAATCGTATAAAAATAACTAAAAGAATAATTTTAATGATATTTTATGTAAAAAATAAAATTAATTTTTGTATAGCAAGGATTCACTTCTCTTATTATACAAGCTACAATGCCTGTGAAATGGTGTGGGTATTTTTTTTATTAAAATTTTTACAATATTAATAATAAATGAAATTTTTTTTTACATGTATATATATTAAATGAATTTTTTTTATACACGTAAACTATATCTATATAAATTGTCTGGAAAAAAAAATATAATGCTATGATTTTATAAATTAATAGGCTAAAATAATTTTGATAGAAAAAAAATTTGTCTCAATTCCTATAAATTTTGTTAGAAAGAAATTTCATAAATTTTGTCTCAATAATTTTGGTTTTTGATTTAAATCAAGAAATTAAAAAATTTAGTCCATAAATTTTAATTTTTAGACTAAATTAAACTGAATTTTATTAGCTAATTTAAATAAAAGGTTAAAAATATAAATTAAATTTTCACAATAAATATACAAGCTAAATTAAATATTTTATCAATAAAATGCAGATCCTAAAGTTATTAGGTCTTTATTGAGCAACAAGGAAGAACTCTGTAGGCTTTTGGAGCAGAATCCAAAATTGATGCAGATGCTTCAGGAAAGATTTGGCCAAAAATAGCATTATCTGTGGAATTCAATTTTGATCATTTACTATATAATGGATATAGTAAATGATCACCCCATTGAGCCACCCTCAGAAATCTTGTATTCATGTTGTACTATATAATGGATATGTTCTTGATCTCTTACCCCCTTCAGAATACAGTCCAAGCCAAATGTAAGATCACCCCATTGAGTGAATTATTTGTTGTAGCATGTGTTTAAAAAAAAAAAAGAAAAAAGGATGAATATAGTATTTATTATTTTAAAATAATAGATATTATATAATTTTATAATTAAAATAATTTAATTTAATTTAAAGAGATTTACATAAGTTAAAGTTTGCAAGAGCTAAAGTGAAAGTGAAAATTTTGTCTCATGGAAAATGACAAACTAAGAGAATGGAAAAACAATAGGAAAATTGAAGAGTCCAATTTTTAACTACTCCTTTTATCTTTTCAATTTAATTTGTCTTTCGATGGCTTATTCATTTTTCAGGTTGTAATTCATTCTCGTAAGCATGAAATTTTTCATTGATTAAAACAAAGATATAAATCAATTTTTTTTAAAGTTATTGATTAAATTAGTCCTAACATTTGCTTAAAATGATAATTAAATATGTAAATGCTAAAACTCTCAAATTAATACTATAACACATATTTTTAAAATTGAAAAATTTTAATTTGATATAACCCTTCTAGATACAACCACTTGTATTTCATTTTGATTTGTGTAAAATTTGAAAAATTGATAAAATAAAGAGTTCAATTCGGCATTGATTTAAAATTTGTATGATCTTATCTCTAAACTCATCTCTCGTCTCTTTAAGTTAAATCAATCAACATAAATTTTAATAAATAAATGAATATGAATTATTTGAAAAAAAATAACATTTTAATCCAAATGACTAGCAAATCATAGATTTTAAACCGTAACTCTACATCTAACAGATGGGTTGATTAAAAAAATTGAAAAATTATTATTTAATTCTTTAATTTTGATAAAAATAATTTTATTGATAAATAATTTTCAATTATGTTGACTATAAAATTGAAAGAGAGAGAAAATAAAAAGTGGAAATTTTATTTTTGAGAGGGAGGACAAAAGGTAATTTTGTTTTCTTTCTATAAATATTTAATTTTTTGGGCTCAAATCATTTTGCCAACACTAGTATTTTTCTTCCTATTTATTTTGATGCATGAGTTTTTCACGGTTTAAGACAATGATATAAATGAGTTTTTTTTAAGTTAGTTATTAAATTAATCCGAACATTTTCTTCAAATGACAATTATTTGACTAATTATTTTTTAATTTTATCAATTAAAATGTTAATTGATAATTATTTTAATTTCAAATTAAAATGTTATTTTTATAAAAAATTACATTGAATTTTTAAATTAAAATTCGAGTTAATCAGATTAATCTATATAAATTATCTTCATGTTAGAATCTTAGAAGTATAATATATAAATATAATTATATCAACACAAAAATTGAGATGAAAATAAGGCTGGAGGCTTAATTCCTACGCGCCACACTTCTCAAGTTCGATTCTCAGTTCCAACATTTGTATTCTCTTTTTATTTAACTTAACTAATCCTACCCGTCCATTCCATTTTCGATAATTTCAGCCTTGTAAGTCTTAGTATACCTGACCCTAGCCTCATCCTCACACGAGTGCTCATCTCCTCCAACTTTCTGCCAATTATGGATGTCTTCTTTGCATTCTCATTTCTATATTTTTTTTTCTCCAGCAAGCCCTTGTGGTCTGTTTTGATTTCTTCCCCATCTCTAGATTTCTTTGATTTCAAGCCTCTCTATTTTATATTATTTTTATTTTTTGTTATTTATGTAATTCTTAGTATCTTTTCCATCGAACACCACTCTCCTCTCATCAACTTGTCCTTTCTCTTCTCAGTGGCCAATGGTCTCCTCAATAATTTTGGGAGATCATATGGCACCAGTATCAGCAACAATTCTCCTTTTACATGAGCAACTCATAAGTGGCGAATAGGTCAACAGTTCTCCTCTGCGATTTTTGGGAGTTACTTTCCCTTACTAGCCTAGATGGAAGAAATTTTTATGTTTAAATCTATGCTACTTAATAGGTTTTATTAATTTGATAGGTTTGTAAATGATGATATTGTATTTTGGTATTTAGTTGAATACATTAGATTTGTTCCTTTTTTTTTTTAGGACTTTACTGTAATACATCAAATTGTTAATTTTTTTTATGTGTCTGCTGTAAATCTATGCCTTGTGATGCTTGAACCTTGATGTTGAATGTGATAAATGTGCTGTGAACCTTGCTATTGCTTGCTTTTGTTTTCCTTCGGAAGATACGAACTTTTTCCATTGCTTTTGTTTATCTCTACATATTTACTCTTTAAACTAACTATTTTTAATAACCTCCTCCTCTCTCTTCTTTTCTATACATATAAATCAGGACACATGATGAAATATTATCTATCCTTCAAATATTGTTTTCCCTCGGAGATCAGTTATCTTGGGAAATGAAGATGTTGGTGGTCACTCTAATCAACTATGCAATAGCTATGGCAATTGAACATGAACTCCAAACTCATCCCAACTCAAATTATAAAACATGTGCTAGAAATATTCGTCTCCTATTGGGTTGTATGGCAATTGTGCTATCGGCTTTGATTCATGTTCTCATCTATGGTGTGTTACTTCTAAGTTTATGGGTCTACTTGGTTACACGAGTAGCATGCAACCCATATCAAGACTTATGTCTATTAGTAGGTGAAGATTTGCAACACTTAAAGGAGCTAGCTGAAGATGCAATCCAAAAGCTATTTGGTAGGCAGGAGTAAGCCATCAAACCAATTGTCTAGTTAAGTATGTCATTCTAATAAACCTATTTTGTCATTACAATTTTAGATCTCCCTATAAAATGTATGATTTTAACAATAATTTTAAAGGTTTAAATGTGATAGTTTAGACCATATTGATGTATCTTGAGTTGTAGAAATAATATTTAGTTATAGAATTTTGAAAGGATGTTCATTGAAATTCTGAATTTATTTATATATCTATTACATTTTTAAATCTCCCTCTCTCATTTGTAAATTCTTGATGCAAAGAGGATTGTGATTTATGTGTTATTTGTAGAGAGAGATAGAGAGAGGGAGAGAATTTTTTACTAAAATTTTTTTGAACAGCATTTAATTACAGTATTTCAGTTGTAGAAATAATAAAATTACTCATCCCCCTCATCACAGCAAAATACCCATCTCATTTCCAGGGTGTGTTTGAGAATAACATTGGTTATTGAATCTATATTCAAAACTCGTAAATCAAATTGTGTTGATCTTAGTCCCAAGCTTCGGATAGTTTCTTCTTGGCTTAGGACCTGCATATTTAAATGGGTAGCTTGGAACTCATACCAAGATCTTTACCATTTGCTACTCCTAGCATTTGATGAGTTGAAGAAACTTTCATGAAGTTCATTTTAATTAGTAAAAACTTAATAGTTTCAGTCATCTCTGGGCTTTCCGGCAATTGTGCAACTTGTTTGGATTCTTTTCCCATCTTTGGTGTGTTACTTTGAGTTTATGAGTCTACATATTTATACGAGTAGCATGCAACTCATATCAAAACTTATGTCTATTACTAGGTGAAGCATTGCAGCATTTAAAGAACCTAGCTGAAGATGCAATCCACAAATTGGATAGGCTCACTAAATTTGTTAGATATGGTAGGAGCGAGTCACTAAATCAATTATCTAGTTAAGTATATCATTCAAGTAAATCAGTTTTATCTTTACAATTTTAGATGTCTCTACAAAATATTGCAGAATTTTTGATAGAGCGTTTATTATTTTCAATACACAAAAAAATAAATAAAAGTACACATAGCAAGCTTGAGCTAGCAACAAAACAAAATGAGATAAAAAGTCAAAACAAAGCACACACTGGCCAAAGAGAAAGATCAAGTAATCAATGACAAGATAACAGCAAAGGTAACAAAACTCAACACCAAAACTGAAAGACACAGCAGATGTATCTTAACTTCCTCAAGAAAACAAATTGGCTTAGCCCACAAAAACAACAGCCAAGATGTGATTCTCCTGAGAAAAAAAAAATTACACTGGACCTTGAACAATTGAACCAGCAAGAAGCAAGAACACTTCGCGAAGAGAATTGGAACCCACAAAGCATGAGGACAATCAACCAATAGAACTCTTTAAGGCTCTAAAAACCAGAGAACATGAATGAAAATGCGCAGAAACATTCAAGCTCACCTCAAATCAGAACTAGATATTCCAACAGACATATCCCAACAAAGAAGAAATAGAGTAAATAAAATTGAGGAAAGTTAAGAAAAAGAATCACCACTCAACATAGAGTTAAAAAAAGAAAAATTCCACAACCGATTTTACTACTCCAACACCAATTAGAAGACTCAAATGTAACACATTAATAACACCTCAAACAAGTCAGTTTCAAAAACCCCAAGAATAAAAAAAATAACAATAATAAAGAGACCAGCAGCACCCAATGACAGAGCAAATCAAATTGCAGCATTAGAGCAATGAACCTGATAAGATTTAATCTGATTTAAGAAAAATAACAATGTTGCCTCATCCGATTCAGAATTCGTCAAATCCAATTCCTTCCCAATCCCCAACATAGTTGCTTCAGAATTTACATCCAAACCCGCATCATCTCGAGAAGTTTGGTCCTTTGCATGTCTAAGAATAACTCAACAAATGTCACTCTTGTCCAGTTGTTCAGTCAGACAATTTCCACATTCGGTTTGAGGGAGACATCAGTAAAACTACTTCCACCTTCTCGATTGGTCCTACCCACTTTAATTTGTTTTTGTCCCTTCTTGCCTCCCCTGTTCAATTTGGGTGAGAAATATAGCAAATCAAAGAGAAGCTTACGCTTGCCCCACTGCTTGAGGATTCTAGAGGCTCAAGTTTTGAAAGGAAGCACACCGTAGTTTTTATCAGCTGAAATGGATGAGTTTTTGTCAGTTGAAATGGATGTTGGTAAGAGAGGCTCACCTGAAATTTCATGTCTAGATATTCTTCATGATTTGGGCTGTTATAAGGGATGAGATCCGAGTTTTGATTAGAAGCCCGTTATATTGTGAAAGCTCATTAGCCATGGGCTCCTTATTAGTAGCCCAACCATTACTCTGTAGCTCGCAATCTTCCAAATTAAGGGGAGATGGAAGAGAGAGAGTCTCATAATTGTTATGGTTCTCCAAAAGCTCAAGTGAGATATCCAGTAAGATACCAGGAGGGACCCCATCATACTAGTTACAAATAGGATGAAGGCCATGTAGCAACTCTCCACTCTTGGAAGCCTCATAACAATCTCCCCTTAATAAAGAATCAGATGATTTGGCCTCACTCACTTGGTGACTCGGAATATCAGACTCGTTCTTCTTGAGTATTGCCATTGATGAAATCTGTTTCAGGGAATGAACTCTCGCTCGAGGAACTCACCATTGGTGACATATTAGAGGCGATGAGAGCTTCACTGCAATTGTCTTCAATAGCCGTCATAGGAAATTTAGAGTTTCCCATATATATTCAGAGATGAGGTTGATATAAGCACTCTTGCAATATTTAGTCTATCCAAATGTTGTTCAGATATTTTAGAATCCCAGTGCTGCGGAAAGTTTTCTCTCTTTTAAATGACTCTCAAACAGAAAATGTTTCAATTATGCAACAACATAAAATTACAGAATACAAAGACTTATATTGAGCCGGTTGGCAACCAAAAAACTAACAAGCAATGTGATTGTTAGAACAAATTAGTCTTAGAACTCTTCATCGACATTACCTGCATATAAATTTTGAGATCTCTTTATAACCTTTTAGATTATCTGGTCTCAATAATTTTATAATATGAAAATATTTACAAGTTTTGGATATTGATGCAAATTTAATATCTAACAGAGTTGAATGACAAAAAAATGTCCATACAACAAAACACCAATTAATTCAGAATTAAGATTTAGTTATTATTTATTTGTATTTATAGTTTTGAGGTTGTTCTTGAATTTGTCACACAGTATTAGACTCCAACTCATTTTCTTTGTCATTAACTCTTCATAATCTCTTAAGTCTTTGTACTCTTATAGGGCTTGCATTTCTAACACTGATCAAAGTTATTTGAGCTCTTTCAATGGACTAGGTCCAGCCTATGAAAAATAAGGGTTGTCATTAGAAATTGCCTTGAAAATCAGGGAATTGGGGCTAGAGTTATAGCCTTACCAAATCCTTGTGTGGCTTTGGCTTATAACAGATGGGCTTATTAAAAAATATTGGAAAAATTATTATTTAATTTTTCCATTTTAACAAATCTTACAATTTAGTTCTTAAAAAATATATTAGTTAATTGTTATATTTTTGTTTCGTCTATTATTTAGTCCTTTTTTCCAGTTTAAATCAAGTTTTCTGTCCGTCAATGTATTTAAAAGAAAGAAATTACTATTATGAGAACTAAATAGTTCAAAAACTTATAAAACAGAGTGACTATATAGTTGTATTTTCAAAATTACAAGGACTGAATAAAATTTAAACTAATGCCTGAAATGACCAGAGAGACCAAAAAGTAAACAAAACAAAAATATAGAGCCTAATCCTAAAGACTATTGTATAAAATCTTTTTGGTAGAAGGAAGCTAATTGAAAATCCTATTGTCTATGTGCAATGTGGCTTCTTTTAATAATATATTGGTTTAACTTTGCTTTGAACCTTAAACTCTTAACTTTTTGCCATCATTGATTCAATAATAAGAGCAGATTTAAAAACTGTATTTTAAATTAAAAATGTTTTGTGGGTAGTGGGTTATGTGATGTGGGATTGTCAAACTTATAGATCTTATTTTATGCACCCTAATCAAGATTATTATTTGATTAATTAATTTTTATATTTAGAAAATATTTGGACGTTAAAATTCAAATTCTTTTAGCTTAAAAAATTATATGAAATGTGCGTAAAGAATCAAATATGATGCTTTTTTGTATTGGAAATAGACAAAGGGGTGGGTTTAAACCTTTTGTTGTTCTGTTGCTCTCTATCATAAAATTTCTAGAAATAACTCCTAACAAATTATTTACACCTTTGAACTACTGTTAGATTTTAAAATTAAAAAGTGAATTATTGCTCCATTCTTATCCACGTGAGACGGTCGAAGCTTTGTTTAGTTTGTAGAATTAAATAACATGGAAATTAAATATTCTATAGATTAGCTATTAGTCACTAAATTTGTAATTCAGAAGAATATATATCCCATCCAATAAAAATGTTTTTTTGTTTTTTTTAATAGCAGAAAGATAATAATTATTGCATATTAAAAGTTTTGATAAAAATATTAAAAACAATGAAATAACTATTTCTTGATATTATTTCCATCTTTTCATATGCTATTTCATAAACCAAACAGAGCAGAGTAAAATAACTTATCTACATATCCCACTAATGATCAGGCCTTGTATAGTAACATTAGTGCTGTTAACTGTTTTAGTAGCTGTCAATTGTTTTACCAGTTGTTAGTTATTAGATATTAGTCATTTAAAGCAAAAGTATTCAGTTAAAATGACTAGGGGAGAGCATTCGGTCAGTTCGGTTCCGAACCGAACCGAATACAAAAAATCGAAAAATCGAATCGCTTAAAAATATAAACTAAACTAAACCGATCACCCAAGGATAACCGAACCGAACTAAATCGAAAAATAATGATTTGGTTCGGTTCGGTTCGATTTCGTTGCATTAAATCAAAAATATTAGAATTTTTATTCTTTGGGCTAGGCTTTGCATCTTGGGCATTGAGGCTTATGCATCTTGGGCTAAAAAATTATTTGGCCCATTTTATTATTTGGTTTAATCTGTTTAATCAATTTTAACCGATAAAAAACCAAACCGAACTGAAAATTGAACATATTAAAAGTTACAAATCGAAACGAACCGAACCGAACCGATTGAACTAAAAAACCGAACCGATTGAACAGAAATGCTCAGTTCGATTCGGTTTTTTGATTCACACCGAAAACTGCACAGGCCTAAAAATGACTGTTGAATTAGTTACTAAATGTAAAAATAATGATATTATCTCATTGACTTCAGTCAAATCACTCACTCAACCTCTAAAATCTATAAGAAGTAATTTTTCATGAATCACCCCCATAACCTTTAAGAGCTAGTATAAATGCTATGCTACTGAACAATATATATAAGAGATGAGTCAAAATACTAAACACCACCTTAAAAGTTATTGCCAATCAGGACTTTAATATAACCAAACTACATAGAGCATGAAAGAGGCTACAAATTAAGGGTCCATAGTTTTCGATTCTAATTAAATTGAACTGAATTCATTCGAATTTTGTCTATTTTTTCATTATTGATTTTGATTTTGTTCATTTTTTAAAGAAGTTTCAATTAATCGATTTGGTTTAATTTATTTGATCAAAAGATCCAACTAACTGAACTGACTAAAATTTAAAACCCATAAGGGAGCTTAAGCCTAAGTGTTAACCCATATATAGTCCCATGTTTGCCCAACCTCAATAGGCCTTGCCATGGTGTTAAGTCTCCATCTTTAGTTGAATCAGTTGTTCTACTCTATAGACTTCTATTTGCCTCCCTCACCCACCCTCGTCCTTCACTCTTAACTCTTTGTCTACATCCAGTTGCCTCATTCCGTCCTTGTCAGCTGTCTTACCGCTTCCCTCACACTCGCTCTATCTGTCTCATCCTTGTCCCTCACTGTCTCTATCTGTCTCGTCAACACTTGGCCTCCTTCACCCACGCTCTCTATCTGTCTCACCCTCGTTCGCTTGCTCTATCTCACCCCTGTCCCTTGGTCTTTGTCTCGTCAACGTTGTCTAGTCTCCCTCCCTCTCTTCACAATTCCTTTGTCATTTGGTCTGAGTTTCAATGGATTGTGATTATTGGGTTTTGTTCAACTATTGACACTAAACAACAACGTTTTGTGATTTTTGGTTCGATTAAAAAAATGATGAATTAAACCGAACTGAACCAATTTGATTCAGTTTGATTCAATTCTACTATTGACTTTCATTTCATAAGATTTTGATACAGATCAATTAGGTTTGGTTTGGAAACGAACATATCGATTGCACAACCCTATTTGCAATTATTTCGATTGTCCTCATCTTATAGTATCAACAATAAAACCGATGACGAATTGAAATCCCTTGTATAAAACCAAGTACCAAGAACTTGATGCACTTGTTATTCATTTACAAAAATGGGGGGATTGAGTACTTGAAGATCTTGCCTAAGTTTGTGAGTGCATGATTGTACTTGACACTGAACATGAAACTTGTGATTAAGGCATCAGGACACTCACATTTTAAGATTATCATGAAGCAATTGGTGGAAATGATGCATAGCTTTCTCAACTGTGGGAGCATATCTACTGCTACAATATTCTGGAGATTCAAGACGACTTTGAACGCCTTCACAAAGCATAATATCCTCAATCTGAAAATCATGTATGAGCCCTAAAGATCTGCAACATAGCTAGTAATTTTACAAGAAAGAACTGTAATCTATCTGTACCTGTACTCTTTCACTATCTACTACTCCTTTCAATGCAAGCTTTGTCATCCTGAGGAGACATATTAATATAGATATCATTAGATTGGGTTCCTGTTAATTACATTCAGTAATTAATAGCACGCATGTCAACAATTTAAGTATGTGTTATTGGTTAAAACCAAGGCAACTACTTAGTTTAGCATCTATGAGACAGACAGAGAGAGAGGGGCAGTCACAATATTTTTAGATCTTAAATAACATAGTGCAGAATTAGTAAACTTGAGATGGTACCTTGTGATAAGCCTCAATAAAGTAGTCAAATATCACTTGGCATTTTCTGGCTCCGAGAAGCAGCACAAGGTTGGTGTCCATCCAAGGCCCATATCTGTAAGACCCAAAAATGGTTCAAAGTACAAAAGAATGGGAACAACAAATAAATCAGTCATTATTATTACATCTTCCACCCAATTACGTACCAGTTAATCATGAAATTAGGATAAATGAAAGCACATAGAGCTTTTGATCCAAGCTAAACAAAATCATCTTCACTTCTAGCTGAGCCACCTTCACATCTTTGGATACTGACCTTTTCGTATATCTATCTAAAAAAAAGTAGTAATTTAGGTGAAGGACAACCGCACTTACTATGAAATGTCAAAAAAAAAAATGACGCTTTTATGTAATAAATTGGGTTAATTTCATTAAAGGACATTTTTGTTGCTCAATTTCAATTTGTATAAGTAAAAAAGCTCAAAGTTTGATTTTGATTCAAGAAGATTGCTTCTACAAAATTTTTGTAGACATTTAGCCAAATTCTTTATGTGACGATAAAATATAATAGCTCTAAGCCTACAAAAATGTATTTGAAAAATTTTACTTGGTTATCATGTAAAAAAATATTATTTATATTTTATCAAAATCTAGCATTGATGATTTATCGAAATAAATTAAATTTGGGAATTTTACTGATAATTGAAATTTAGTGAAAATGCTGAAATTGGAGACCATGAGCAAAAATCATGGCAGTCTTATAGATCTATCATAATCAAGTGCTACAATTGATAAAGCTAAAACAAAATGTTCAAGAATGACAAGGAAGCGCGAGAGGCATACTATGGTGGAGTAAGAATCAAGCTTCAAACCAGATGCCAAATCTTTATGTGCATATGGAACATGGTAGCCACCATCTAATTAGTTGTCGCAAAACATCTGAAAAGGAAGAAGGGGAATTAGCAGTCCATGAAATCAAGTCACACAATGCAATTAATGGATATTGGTTTCAGTGTCTTAAGTCTACTGTAGAGTGAGCTCATTGCCAAGGATGATGAATATATGAATTAATTCACCACGAGAAAACATACAAAGAACTGAAAGGGACCTCATTCACCTTAAATAAATGGGCTCCTGTCTAAAATTATTGCTATTAAAATCAAATGCCAAAATTCAGTAGTACACTTATATTGAAGCATCTTACCTTCCAGTTACATTCAATATTGTATACACATCTACAAACATAACTCAAAGAAAAATCAACTCCATTGGTTTTCAGTGTATCAGAACAGCTACCAAGCCATTCATTTTCCACCATATTGCCATCAACTTCCTGATAAGGTGAATTCTCTTTGCCCACATTGAGAAGAACAAATGGCCCCCAAGTAGCTACATTTAGTGGAACAAGCCCAAACTCTTATGCTCCAAGCAACAGAAATTAACTAAATTATCCATTGATCATTAATTTGCCATATATTAATGGAAAATGATTACTACTCTAACATTTCAGCAAACATTTACATTGAAATTTTGCATTCCTGTTATTCTTGTTGTTTAAGAAGTGCTCCATCTAAACCATAAGTCCAAGCCTGCATAAAAAGATTGGATACACATTAAATCATGAACTAGCTTATTATAAGAATAGATGCTAAAATTCAGTATATTCATATGGCAAAGCAAACTCAATTCCTTCAGTTATGAATTCTATATATTTAAGTTATGGTTTAAGGGAGGAAATGAAATGAAAAGAATAGGAGATATTACCCATGGTAACTTCTTAAATCCTAGAGAGATGTAAGGTTGTAAACAGTCATATATTATGTGCTAGTGAATAATGTAAAGCTTGGCTGGAGGAAAAGAAAATGTATGATAGAAAATAGACCAAGAAAAAAACAAATACCACAGTGGCACAGCCTAACATTGCTCCCACTAGTTTGATGATGTAGCACTTGAGGTTAGAATTCATCAATCCAATTCAACTAAATAAGCAACATTAGAAAATTTAGCAACCAAACTGTGTTTCAAAATCTAGGTGCCACTGCTATGCTAACAAACCATGGTCAACTATAAAAGTTCCAACCTTGTCCACCTTCGAAGTGGACTGATTTAAGCATTGTCTACTGTCTTCTTGTTGGCTCAGAGAAGGAACGCCTAACCCGCCACTAATCACTTAATGAATCACTGGAGCAATTATTTTGGTTTATATCCATCACACAAAAGCTGTTCCTAATCTAAGACGAACCACGATGTTTTGGCAACAATCCAGGATGAATATATATACATACACAATATACATACATACATATACATATATGACATGTCCCAAACCTTTTCCACCTGATGCATCTCTCCATAATATGAGGCCTTGTAACCCATGTATCCAGATCATTAAACTTTGATCATCATTTACCTATGATATGAATTTGCCATATCCTCTTTATTAACAATGTGGTGAATCACAAAGCACTATTGCAAGAGATATATATAGCTGAACCTATACTATTCTTTGTTTATGATCAAGATCAAAAAAATGCAAGAAAAAGGGCTGAGGGAATTCCAAAATGTTTGCATGAAGCAGCACAAATAAAATCCCATGGTAAGGGCATACAAAGCAAGACTTTTTCCCACTTCCCGATGCAAGAAGAGAGCCATGATGGCTGCACACATTGTGAAACGCATGAACCTTGCCATCATCATCTCAACACACAAGAAATTCTATATTTCCGAATCTGCCAGAGTTAATCCTCCATTAGGTTCTCAGAAAACGGGGAAAAAGATTGGTTGAAATGCATACAAATGGAAGTCATATTCAAGCATTTCCCTTTCTTCTTCTAAGAACCTAATGGAGCCCAAATGATTAGCAACATTTAAATGACAGCATACTGAAAGAAAGCAAGAACAACAAAAAATAAAAAGAACCAAATTTTTTACCAATATAAATGTACCCATCGTGAAAAAGCCACGAGGATCCTTTATCTGTTCAGTGTATCCTGAAATTCAACATACAACCCAAAATTGGTAAATAAGATTCTACTTCTCCTGTGTTACGATATGTTTGATGTATGCTAATCGCTAGGAGTTGAAGCCTCCACTTTATGCATAATGAAAATACAAGGCAAACCCAATTATGCTCTGAATTCAATATTTCAATTTAGTCTTAAATTGCCGTATTTGATAAAATCATACCAAATTATCAAATTTTTTGTGTTATTAACTATTTTAAGCAACTTGAGACTCTTTTTTTTTTTAAAAAAAAAAAAATAAAAAAAAAACTAACCAACAGCTTGCCATCCTCCATAGAAGATACGATGGAGCTCATAATCGTAAAATGAAGGGTCGGTGTACCAGGATCTGGGTGGAGTCAGGGTTTTCTCTATCGGAATACGAGGGTCAAATTCATTGACGAGTTTCTGACAATGAGTATGGAGAGAGCTTGGATTGTGAAGAACACAGCATGAGACCTTGAAGGGCCGATTTTGAGCAAGAAATGAAGTATGATTTTTAGGTTGAAGCCTGCGACTGGTGATGAGCTTCAAAGGGATCACTGCGGTGGCAATGGCCATTGTCTTCGCTACGACGGTTGCTTCAAAGTAAACGACATCGACATTCCAGTGTACTCGTGTCCTTCAGTTCTTGTTTTGGTGCTAAGAAAATCTTTTTATATTTTTTAATCGTTGATGCCATCCTTTTACAAATTTTTTTTTTCCAAGGGTTTACGGTGAAAGAGCAAGGCCTCGACGATGGTTTGCTTTTGTCTCTGTGTAAAGTGGGCTTTGATTCATTGACAACGATGATTCACTGACAACGATGATTCACGGCTTTGACCCTATGTTTAGATATGGGAAGGAAAAGAAAAATAAAGGGAAAATAAATTTATTTTATTTGCATTTAAACATAAAAGGATAAAATAAGAAAATTTTTTTTCTTATATAATTTTCTTTCTCCTTTCATGACTTGTCCAAATGAATTATTAAAGTCCGAGTCTTATAGAGAGAAAAGCTAAAAAAGAACAATAATTAAAATTATAAAAAAAATAAAATTTTTATGAAAAAAAATCAATTATATCCATTATTATTAGAAAAATTATATATTAATATTTGAAATAAAATAAAATTTTTATTTAAATATTTGTAAATTTTAATTACTAAATTTTATTTAATATCAAAAAATTATTAAAAAATAATTTTTTTAATTTAAGTTTCGTTTAGATTAGAAAAAGGGTGAGTTATTTTTTAATAATTATATTAATATATATAATTAATTATTCACTAGAAAATTATTTAAAAAATCTAAACATTTATTTTTAAAAATGTTTCTTATATTTAAAATTTAAGGGTTTTAATAATAATAATAATTTATAAATAATCGTATAAAAATAACTAAAAGAATAATTTTAATGACATTTTATGTAAAAAATAAAATTAATTTGTGCATAGCAAGGATTCACTTCTCTTATTATACAAGCTACAATGCCGTGTGGGTATTTTTTTTTATTAAAATTTTTACAATATTACAAATAAATGAAAAATTTTTACATGTATATATATTAAATGAATTTTTTTTATACACTTAAACTATATCTATATAAATTGTCTGGAAAAAAAATATAATGCTATGATTTTATAAATTAATAGGCTAAAATAATTTTGATAGGTAAAAATTTTGTCTCAATTTCTATAAATTTTGTTAGAAAAAAATTTATAAATTTTGTCTCAATAATTTTGATTTTTTATTTAAATCAAGGAATTAAGAAATTTAGCTCATAAATTTTAATTTTTAAATTAAATTAAGCTGAACTTTATCGGCTAATTTAAACAAAGACTCCTTCACCCCATTTTTTTTTCTTTTTCAAGTGATTAGTGATAAATTACAAAATAATTTTTTTTAATAAATTATAAGTATTTTCTAGTCTAATGAGTTAAGTCTAATCCTGTTCACATTGGATCGAATATTCCTTGTAAAACACTCCTTGTAAAAGTTTTCCTCATTCATAAGGATTGAATATTCGACTTTTTATATAGAAATTGAGATAAAATTTTTAAAATTAAATATTGTAACAAAAAATCAAAAGTAGAAATTGAGAGGGTCCAACCAATTGAAATAAAAAAGAAAGAGAACAAAAAATACCAAATAAAATTTCTGCAATATTGTTGCTGAAATACTAACTCATAATTGAGTTTTGATATATATAAATAAGATTGATTGCATGTGTAAAAATAAAATAAAATAATAATAAAATTATATACCCTCCCATCTCCTTCTCGCCTTTTTCAAATTTTTTTTATCTCATCTTTATGAATTAATATTTTATATTTTTCTCAAAAGAGTAGTTTTCCTTATACTCCATTTTTTTTATTCTTCAACCCTGAAAGAATACTATCATTTTTTTAATTATTTTAATTATTGGCTCAAATAATTTTATCATTTTATTGTGATGTAAATAATGTGAAATATTTAAATTTTTTTAACTTTATTATGCATTCAATAAATTTTTATAATATTGACACCCTTAATTTTTGTTTTAGTTTAACTATACTCTATGATGATATTTTTTAAATACATAGCATTGATTCATTTAAAATATATAAATAATGAGTGTAATTATTTTTTTTTTCTAAATTAATATTGTATTTGACTTAACCAATGGTTAAGCTAAAAATTTTATTTACTAGAGTCATTTATATAATTAGTCAATTTTAAGTATATGTATATAATTATATAAACCAATATATATATATATATATATATATATATATATATATATAATAATTAAAATTTGAAAGAATTGTAAATAAGAATAATTAATTTTAAAAAATAAGTCAATTTTAGTATTATTTTTTGTACGGTAGATTGAGGAAATAAGAGTCTTAAATTTAATTCTATCAGATAAGTGATATATTTTCAGTTATTAAATTAATTCATGCTACACTCAAGTCAATAATTTTTACTATAACGGTTACAAAGGTAGAATTATCATATATTAAGAAATTTTATCCTATAATTTGATAAAAGTTAAAAATGTAAAAAAAAATTTTGATAAGAATAATAAAATAATATATTGATATGAAAAATTTTAAACAGTAATATATATTACACTAATTAATATTAATTATTATAAAATTTTAGTGGTAATTAAATTTAATATATATATATATATATATATATATATATATATATATATATATATAATTACATATTATAAATTATTTGTTGTAGCATGTGTTTAAAAAAAGAAAAAAAGGATTAATGTAGTATTTATTATTTTAAAATAATAGATATTATATAATTTTATCATTAAAATAATTTGATTTAATTTAAAGAGATTTACATATCCCACATCGTTTAAACGTAAGAAATGAAAAGGATTAATATAATTTACTTTAAGATGGCACAGCGCGTATCCTCCAAGTAGAAGTTTGCAAAGAGTGAAAATGGAAGTGAAAGGAGGGTACTAGTGTACCTTTCTCATGGAAAATGACAAACTCTGAGAATGGAGATGGAAAAACCAGAGAAAAATAGAAGAATTCAACTTTTAAAGTTGGACCCACTTAATTGAGGTGATGGTCAATAAAATGGACTTTTTTTATTGAGCTGATGGTGATGTTATATGTAATGGAAAATTGTTTTATGGTGATGTTATATTAGCATGATGTTTCTAGGTTGATTAGCATTGTGTTTGTATATATATCCAAAGCTTCAGTGAAGGAAGATCATCTCTCTCTGCAGCACAGCAATATACCTACCGCTGCACAACAACTTGTATAGTCAGTTCAGGAGCTTCAGCACCTGCTTGCCAAGCCAAATGTGTGTAATAGTCTCTTTCCTCTTTCTTTATTTAATTTCTCTTGCAATTTCATTTCCTGTTTTAACAAATTAGGCATTTTGCCTCTCCCCTAATGCGTGTAACTTAACTACTCATCTTTGTCTTTTCGGTTTAATTTGTCTTTCAATGACTTACTCATTTCTCAGGTTGCAATCCTTTCTTGTAAGCATGAAGTTTTTCATTGATTAAAACAAAGATATGTATGAATTTTTGGTTGAAGTTGTTGATTAAATTAGTCCTAACATTTGCTTAAAATGATAAATAAATATGTATATGCTAAAACTCTCAAATTAATACTATAACACACTTTTTTAAAATTGAAAAATTTTGATTTGATATAACCCTACTAGATACAACCACTTGTATTTCATTTTGATTCGTGTAGAATTTAAAAAATTGATAAAATAAAGAGTTCAATTCGGCATTGATTTAAAATTTGTATGATCTTATCTCTAAACTCATCTCTCATCTCTTTAAGTTAAATCAATCAACATAAATTTTAATAAATAAATGAATATGAATTATTTGAAAAAAAAATAACATTTTAATCCAAATGACTAGTAAATCATATATTTTAAACCGTAACTCTACATCTAACATCTGGGCTTATTAAAAAATATTTGAAAAATTATTATTTAATTCTTTAATTTTGATAAAAATAATTTTATTGATAAATAATTTCCAATTAAGTTGACTATAAAAGTGAAAGAGAGAAAGAAAATAAAAAGTGGAAATTTTATTTTTGAGAGGGAGGGCAAAAGGTAATTTTGTTTTCTTTCTATAAATATTTAATTTTTTGGGCTCCAATCATTTTCCCAACACTAGTATTTTTCTTCCTATCTATTTTGATGCATGAGTTTTTCATGGATTAAGACAATGATATAAATGAGTTTTTTAAAGTTATTTATTAAATTCAATCCTAACATTTGCTTCAAATGACAATTATTTGACTAATTATTTTTTAATTTTATCAATTAAAATGTTAATTGATAATTATTTTAATTTCAAATTAAAATGTTATTTTTATAAAAAATTACATTGAATTTTTAAATTAAAATTCGAGTTAATCAGATTAATCTATATAAATTATCTTCATGTTAGAATCTTAGAAGTATAATATATAAATATAATTATATCAACACAAAAATTGAGATGAAAATAAGGCTAGAGGCTTAATTCCTTCGCGCCACACTTCGCAAGTTCGATTCCCAGTTTCAGCATTTGTGTTCTCTTTTTATTTAACTTAACTAATCCTAGCTGTCCATTCCATTTCTGATAATCTTAGCCCTTGTAAGTCTTAGTATACCTAACCCTAGCCTCATCCTCACACGAGTGCTCATCTCCTCTAACTTTCTGCCGATTATGGATGTCTTCCCTGCATTCTCATTTCCATTTTTTTTTTCTCCAGCAAGCCCTTGTGGTCTCTTTTGATTTCTTCCCCATCTCTAGATTTCTTTGATTTAAAGCCTCTCTATTTTATATTACTTTTATTTTTTTTTATTTATGTAGCCCTTAGTATCTTTTCCATCAATCACCACTCTCCTCTCATCAGCTTGTCCTTTCTCTTCTCAGTGGCCAGTGGTCTCCTCTATGATTTTGGGAGATCATATGGCCCCAGTATCAGTAACAATTCTCCTTTTGCATGAGCAAGTCATAAGTGGCAAAGAGGTCAACAATTCTCCTCTGCGATTTTTGGGAGTTACTTTCCCTTATTAGCCTAGATGGAAGAAATTTTTATGTTTAAATCTATGCTACTTAATAGGTTTTATTAATTTGATAGGTTTGTAAATGATGATATTGTATTTTGGTATTTAGTTAAATACATTAGATTTGTTCTTTTTTTTTAGGCCTTTACTGCAATACATCAATTTTTTTTTTATGTGTTTGCTGTAAATCTATGCCTTGTGATGCTTGAACCTTGATGTTGAATGTGATAAATGTGTCGTGAACCTTGCTGTTGCTTGCTTTTGTTTTCCTTCAGAAGATACGAACTTTTTCCATTGCTTTTGTTTTCCTTCGGAAGATATGAACTTTTTCCATTGCTTTTGTTTATCTCTACATATTTACTCTTTGAACTAACTATTTTTAATAACCTCCTCCTCTCTCTTCTTTTCTATACATATAAATCAGGACACATGAGGAAATATTATCTATCCTTCAAATATTGTTTTCCCTTGGAGATCAGCTATCTTGGAAAATGAAGATGTTGGTGGTCACTCTAATCAACTATGCAATAGCTATGGCAATTGAACATGAACTCCAAACTCATCCCAACTCAAATTATAAAACATGTGCTAGAAATATTAGTCTCCTATTGGGTTGCATGGCAATTGTGCTGTCGGCTTTGATTCATGTTCTCATCTATGGTGTGTTACTTCTAAGTTTATGGGTCTACTTGGTTACACGAGTAGCATGCAACCCATATCAAGACTTATATCTATTAGTAGGCGAAGATTTGCAACACTTAAAGGAGCTAGCTGAAGATGCAATCCAAAGGCTATTTGGTAGGCAGGAGTAAGCCATCAAACCAATTGTCTAGTTAAGTATGTCATTCTAATAAACCTATTTTGTCTTTACAATTTTAGATCTCCCTATAAAATGTATGATTTTAGCAATAATTTTAAAGGTTTAAATGTGATAGTTTAGGCCATATTGATGTATCTGGAGTTATAGAAATAATACTTAGTTGTTGAATTTTGAAAGGGTGTTTATTGAAATTCTGAATTTATTTATATATCTATTGCATTTTTAAATCTCCCTCTCTCATTTTTAATTTTTGATGCAAAGAGGATTTTGATTTATGTGTTGTTTGTAGAGAAAGAGATAGAGAGAGGGAGAGAATTTTTTATTAAATTTTTTTTTTAACAGCATTGAATTATAGTATTTGAGTTGTAGAAATAATAAAATTACTCATCTCCCTCATCACAGCAAAATACCCATCTCATTTCCAAGGTGTGTTTGAGAATAACATTGGCTATTGAATCTATACTCAAAACTCGTAAATCAAATTGTGTTGATCTTAGTCCCAAGCTTTGGATGGTTTCTTCTAGGCTAAGGACCTGCATATTAAATGGGTAGCTTGGAACTCATACCAAGATCTTTACCATTTGCTACTCCAAGCATTTGATGAGCTGAAGATACTTTCATGAAGTTCATTTTAGTTAGTAAAAAATTAATAGTTTCAGTCATCTCCTGAGGGGCTCTCTGGCAATTGTGCAACTTGTTTGGATTCTTTTCCCATCTTTAGTGTGTTACTTTTGAGTTTATGGGCCTACATATTTATACGAGTAGCATGCAACTCATATCAAGACTTATGTCTATTACTAGGTGCAGCCTTACAACACTTAAAGAATCTAGCTGAAAAGAATCTAGCTGAAGATGCAATCCACAAATTGGATAGGCTAGCTACAGTTGTTAGATATGGCAGGAGTGAGTCACTAAATCAATTGTCTATTTAAGTATATCATTCAAGTAAATCAATTTTATCTTTACAATTTTAGATGTCTCTACAAAATATTGCAGAATTTTTGATAGAGCGTTCATTATTTTCAATACACAAAATAATAATAATAATAATAAAAGTACACATAGCAAGCTTGAGCTAGCAACAAAACAAAATGAGATAAAAAGTCAAAACAAAATGAGATAAAAAGTCAAAACAAATCACACACTGGTCAAAGAGAAAGACCAACTAATCAATGACAAGATAACAGCAAAGGTAACAAAACTCAACACCAAAATTGAAAGACACGGTAGATGTATCTTAACTTCCTCAAGAAAACAAGTTGGCTTAGCCCACAAAAACAACAGCCAAGATGTGATTCTCCTGAGAAAAAAAAAATTACACTGGACCTTGAACAATTGAACCAGCAAGAAGCAAGAACACTTCGCGAGAACTGGAACCCACAAAGCATGAGGACAATCAACCAATAGAACTCCTTAAGGCTCTAAAAACCAGAGAACATGAGTGAAAATGCGCAGAAACATTCAAGCTTGCCTCAAATCAGAACTAGATATTCCAACAGACATATCCCAACAAAGAAGAAATAGAGTAAATAAAATTGAGGAAACTTGAGGAAAAGAATCACCACTCAACATACAGTAAAAAAAAAAAAAAAAAATTCCACAACCGATTTTACTACTCCAACAGCAATTAGAAGACACAAATGTAACACGTTAATAACACCTCAAACAAGTCAGTTTCAAAAACCCCAAGAATGAAAATAATAATAATAATAATACTAAAGATACCAGCAGCACCCAATGACAGAGCAAATCAAATTGCAGCATTAGAGCGATGAACCTGATAAGATTTAATCTGATTTAAGAAAAATAACAATGTCGCCTCATCCGATTCAGAATTCGTCAAACCCAGTTCCTTCCCAATCCCCAACATAGTTGCTTCAGAATTTACATCCAAACCCGCATCATCTCGAGAAGTTTGGTCCTTTGCATGTCTAGGAATAACCCAACAGATGTCACTCTTGTCCAGTTGTTCAGTCAGACAATTTCCACATTCGGTTTGAGGGAGACATCAGTACAACTACTTCCACCTTCTCGATTGGTCCTACCCACTTTAATTTGTTTCTGTCCCTTCTTGCCTCCCCTGTTCAATTTGGGAGAGAAATCTAGCAAATCAAAGAGAAGCTTAGGCTTGCCCCATTGCTTGAGGATTCTAGAGGCTGAAGTTTTGAAAGGAAGCACACCCTAGTTTTTATCAGCTGAAATGGATGAGTTTTTGTCAATTGAAATGGATGTTGGTAAGAGAGGCTCGCCCGAAATTTCATGTCTAGATATTCTTCATGATTTGGGCTGTTATAAGGGATGAGATCCGAGTTTTGATTAGAAGCCCGTTATATTGTGAAAGCTCATTAGCCATGGGCTCCTTATTAGTAGCCCAACCATTACTCTGCAGCTCACAATCTTCCGAATTAAGGGGAGGTGGAAGAGAGAGTCTCATAATTGTTATGGTTCTCCAAAAGCTCAAGTGAGATATCCAGTAAGATACCAGTACGGACCCCATCATACTAGTTACAAATAGGATGAAGGCCATGTAGCAGCTCTCCACTCTTGGAAGCCTCAAAACAATCTCCCGTTAATAAAGAATCAGATGATTTGGCCTCACTCACTTGGTGACTCGGAATATCAGACTCGTTCTTCTTGAGTATTGCCATTGATGAAATCTGTTTCAGGGAATGAACTCTCGCTCGAGGAACTCACCATTGGTGACATATTAAAGGTGATGAGAGCTTCACTGCAGTTGTCTTCAATAGCCATCATAGGAAATTTAGAGTTTCCCATATATATTCAGAGATGAGGTTGATATAAGCACTCTTGCAATATTTAGTCCATCCAAATGTTGTTCAGATATTTTAGAATCCCAGTGCTGCGGAAAGTTTTCTCTCTTTTAAATGACTCTCAAAAAGAAAATGTTTCAATTATGCAACAACATAAAATTACAGAATACAAAGACTTATATTGAGTCTCCTGGCAACCAAAAAACTAACAAGCAATGTGATTGTTAGAACAAATTAGTCTTAGAACTCTTCATCGACATTACCTGCATATAAATTTTGAGATCTCTTTATAACCTTTTAGATTATCTGATCTCAATAATTCTATAATATGAAAATATTTACAAGTTTTGGATGTTGATGCAAATTTAATATCTAATAGAGTTGAATGACAAAAAAATGTCGATACAATGCGACACCAATTAATTCAGAATTATGATTTAGTTATTATTTATTTGTGTTTACAGTTTTGAGGTTGTTCTTGAATTTGTCACACATTGTTAGACTCCAACTCATTT